>NC_136513.1:68014613-68069613 GCF_053919585.1 Euprymna scolopes | reverse complement strand
AATTGTTGGACGTTCTGGTTGAAAGAAAGAAAGAGATAAGGAAAATAGGAGGATAAATTAATGAATTGTACGTTACAGGTTTATTTTGATAATATAAAAATAGGTAATAATATTAGTAAGTTAATCAAATAATAAATTAATAAAATGGACTAAAATAGACCAACCTACTTCCTTCGACCTCGCAATGGATGCACTTGATGCAGCTGAGGTCACCGACTTAGTAGGCCTTTTCATCGTATACAATCTCACAAAGTTTATCCCCAACAACAACGTGGGACTTTATAGAGATGATGGCCTTATCATTGTTGAAAACTCCAACAAAACCTTATTTGTTGAGGGACATCACGTCCTTACGAAGGATAACCCACTTTTTCTACATATATTAGATATTAAGAGGAGATTATAGATATATATATATATAAATACCCGTTCACATACACCTTTCACGATAAAGATAGAACACAGAATTAGATAGAATCGAGCAATTGCATCGACAACGGACAACACCAGACCCAAAGTGGGTTTCGATGTACTGCATATCATCAGTGACGTGCTCTGACATAGGCGTGAACCCAGGTCATCGCACTCATGAAGTGTGCAATACTGACGACCTAACCATATGGTGATGTCCCTCAACAAATAAGGTTGTTCCGAAATCGTGTCTGGGAAGTCGGCTAATTTCAGTTAATGTTTGTAGATGTGATATTTACTGCCTGCATACCAGCAGTAACTATCTTAGTTGTATGACGCGTTGCTTGTCACATCGTAGAATGTAGAAATGGATAAAAAAAAAATATAAGAATTTTAAAAAATCGAGGCATAGTCCATAGATTGCGCTGTGGCCCATATGGTTAGGTCGTCAGTATTGCACACTTCATGAGTGTGACGACCTGGGTTCGCGCCTGTGTCGGAGCACGTCACTAATGAGATGCAGTATATTGAAACCCACTTTGGGTCTGGCATTGTCCATTGTCGATGCAATTGCTCGATTCTATCTAATTCTGGGTTCTATCTTTATTGTGAAAGGTGTATGTGAACGGGTATTTATATATATATATCTATAATCTCCTCTTAATGTCTAATATATATATATATATATATATATATATATATATATATATATATATATATATAAGAACAAATAGTTAATAAAACATATTAAAAAACACTTTGAAAAAGAGTTAAAAACATATTTAATTTTGAAAAGGAAACACTAAGTAAGTGGATAGTCCTTAATCTGTGTAGTTTCGAAGAAATAATTTCCTTCTCATCAAAGGGTTCGGATTTTGCTTGCAAAAGTATTTGATGACACTGCAAAGATCTTACTTGATAACAAAAAGTGAAGCAAAGAGAATAGGGTGAAGAAAAAGGTGATTTCACGTGAATGGATAGTCTGGTAAAAGGTAAAGTATCCAATGACGGTAAAATCTAAAATTGCAAATCCAAGAAAGTTAGTTAAATTTCCATTTGCGCAAGTAAAGTCCAAGGGAATCGCGTAATTGGAAGACGGTCCAAAATAATCCAAAAGGCCGAAATCCATGGAATAATTCACAAATAGGTACAAGGAAAAGGGGAAAGAATTTCAATAATATTAAAAGAATAATATTAAAAGAATAATATTAAAAGAAAAATAAGATATGCGTTAGACTCATCTGCCGAGACAAGACAAGGCGTAATTTATATATATATATATATATATATATATATATATATATATATTATAAGTGACAATGTCTGTGGGAGGACACTTTTCAACCTATATAGAGGATGGAACAATAAAGTTGTTGCCTCAAAGAAAGCAACATTACAGCTTTATTTGAAAACTTTTATTGAAAAAGTCAATTCAGGTAACTTGATTATGCAGTAGAACTTCAGCCTGATGACCACATCAATATGGGCCCGGAACTGAGAGCAGGCTTTTTCCACAAGCGCCAGTGGGAGTTTGGCGAATACTCAGCGATCAGGTTGGCTTTGGGGTTATGTGTGTGTGTGTGGGGGGGTAATAGTGGTGATGTTCTCAACATATGACCAAGCAAAGTAGTCCAGTGGATTCAGAGCAGGGGAGGAGTTGTAGCACTCCTTCTGAAGACAAGCTTTGGTCTCTTTGGACGAGTGCAGAGTCCTGTTGCCACACGCAGGGTTTGCCAGCAACCATCTGATTGCACCTGGGAATCACTACACTCTTCAACACATCCAGGTACACATTGGTGGTGACTTTCAACATTTTGAAGATGTGAGGTGGCATGATGTGGCCTTCGCTTGAAACCACACCAAAGACCATAACCATAGCCATAAACTTCATTGAGCTGTGCTCTCAAGCATTGAACAACCCGGATTTGCATTTTGAGGTCCTGTTGTCATAACTTGAATCGGTAGAGAGCATGAGTTGTACAGTGGCACATCTCTTATCTCGCTTGTTGAACATTGTGTCACTTTCAGACATGATGGAAGGCTCCTATTGCTCTTTGGATTTGTACACAACAGGCCAAATAGTAGATGGTCTACAACAAAAAAAGTAAACAAGTTTTCATCAAACGGAAATGGAATCATGTCGTCTTTTCTATAGTGACAATTTTATCGTTCCACCCTATATTCAACACATTTTTGATCTACAGACTTGAAATTTGGTGAAAACATGTGGAAATTTTTTTTTAATCGGTTTTCATCCGGAAAAAAAGGCTTCTAAAGGGTCAAAATTGAAAAATTGGTATGTGGGGGGGGTCATTAAATTTTCATCTGTTTGTCAACTGTTTCACGAATGCGCATGCTAGAATCGTTCTCATGACAGATTACTTATGTTAAAAATAAGTAGGCTTGAAAACACTGTTTGATTGCGTGGCAAGCTGGCCTGTTGGTTATCGTACTTGACACTGTTTTTAGGTTTTGGATTCAATCTCAGCTGGAGTATTTTTTTACTTACAAGAAGTGAACTGTTTAGAAAAAAAGCACAATATTCGTATGCACATGTCTCGGTTTCTTTCCGGTTTATTTTAAATTCCTTTGAAAGAAAACGAAGTTTTTTACTTCGTTTTCTTTCAAAGGAATTTAACGTTGTATTTAATACCTACGGTATTTCTGTTTATAATAAACTAGAATTTTGCATTAATTAAAATATAATATTTATGCATATTTTACGACCTGTTAGTATATATATATATATATATATATATATATATATATATATATATATATATATATATATATATATATATATATATATACTAGACAATCTGTGACAGCATCGATGCATTGTAAATAAATCAAGATCATCCTTATAACAGGTTGATCTATTCTTTGGGAGTCGCTACTGAAAGAAAGATTTCGTGTCAGTCAGCAAATATCTTTTTTTTTTAGTTGCTAACACTTCACTCTGATTCGCCCAAGAAAAAATTTATTCTGAAATTAAATTCTTTTTTAATGGCTTCTAACTTTATCTCTGAAAAAGAAAAAAACATTTTTGGTGAATTTTCCAATGTTTAATAATGGTAGTTACAGAAAAAAAAAATTTTTAATTTTTAATTTTAATACATATTAGTTTTTTTTACATATAAATAAATTTAATTAAATTACAGGCGTCCAAAAGTTAACGAACGAGGGAAATTCATTATGAAAAAATAAAGAATCCTTTCAGTATTTAGTGAAAAGCCCCTTGTTTTCAATCACACTATGACGTCTTTTGCTGCAAGACAGAACCAATCGTTCACATGTTATAGGTGAAATATTATTCCAGGATGTTTTTATACATTCCCATAAATCATCAAGATTTTTTTTTTGGGGGGGGGGGTTCTGTGATCTTATCACCAATAATTTTCCAAACATTTTTAATTGGATTCAGATCTGGGCTCTGAGCTGGCCAATCCATAACGCAAATATTGGATCTATTTAGCTCTTCTAAAACTATTTTTGCTTTATGGCACGGTGCGTTGTCTTGCATAAAGATATCAGAATTAGAAAGATTAGGTACCACATGTTCTCTAATCAATTCTCTGTACATTCGGGCATTAACTTTTCCATGAATTCTCACAAGGGGCCAGTTCCTTTTGAAGAGATCATGCCCTATACCATTATACTGCCGCTTCCAAATTTTACTGTACTTTTAACGCACTTAGGGGATAGTCTTTCTCTATTTTTTCTTCTGACATGTGGTCTTTTGTCTGATCCGAAAAGATTAAATTTAGATTCATCAATAAAATGAACCTTTTCCCATTTTTTTTCTTCCCAAAACTAATGTTTTCGGCGAATAACAATCTGGCCTTTTTATTCTTAATAGAAATTAAAGGCTTTGAGCATGGACTTCTTGAAAATAATCCAACTTCGTTTAATCTTCGCGAGATCGTTTGTTGGCCCGAATTTTTCTTTTCAGTCAATGGTAAAACTTTTTTTCTATTTTCAATAATCCGAAAAACAACGCTTTTAGACCTTTTCAATATTTTAGCAATCTCCCCTATGGCCTTTTTTTCATCATAATGGTCACAAATAAGCTGTTTTTCTTGTACAGATAGCCTTTTTCGAATATTCGGAGTCGACATTTTGTTGTCTCTATATAAATAAAATGTACTCATTTTTTCTCGTCTGATTTTGACCTTAATAGGATTAAAAATCAAGATATTTCATGCAAATATAATATGCACAAACGGCAGAACAAAATCTGAGGTGTGTTATAGGCTTATTATTTCTCAAATTCCTCGATAATCTTAGATTTCTATACTTTTTCTGCTGAAAAGTCACGGCCAAAATCGGTTAAGATCAATGGAAGTGGTAAAATATTTTCTCTCTAATAAGTTACTCCTCCCCCTGCCACCACTTAACACCGTTTGGGGATCGTTCACAAGGAACAGTTGAGAAGAGAACACCGGTTTGGCTTCGTAGTTCTTTCACGTGAAGTTATTTAAAATCACTAAACTAAGCTGCAGTGCTCTGTGGCGTAGTGGTTAGCGTGCTGGACAATTCACATTATATTTTCACGTTCGCGCCGACCTACCGTAGTCGTTTTTTTTTTTTTTTTTTTTTTTTCCTAAACAACTGGAATGGACTTTTCTTGGTGGCCGAACTGTTAACGTTGCAGATGTTTTTTTTTTTTGTTTTTTTTTCACACTTTATTTTCCTACTTTTACTCATGACTCCGGGTTTGATCCTTCCTACTTACCTACCATAACATTTTTTAAAACTCCCCCCCCCCCCGTCCCGGAAACAAACACTCGGGCAACGCCGGGTACCCCCGCTAGTTGTTAATAAAATTGTTAACGTTTGTATTAATTTTCTGCGTTCCTAAACTTTTGGACGCCCGTAGTTTAATAAAATTTATTTATATGTAAAAAAAACTAATATGTATTAAAATCAAAAATTAAAAAAAAAATTTTTTTTCTTTAACTACCATTATTAAACATTGGAAAATTCACCAAAACAATTTTTTTTTTCTTTTTCATAGATAAAGTTAGAAGCCATTAAAAAAATGAGCGATCGTTCCTTAACTTTTGGACGCTACTGTATTTCAACTAATATTCAGTTTTATATCATGAATTACATTTGAATTATAAGTTTGCAAATCGATTGTCAAAAGTAAAAATTGAATTTTCTTGAGAACTGTATTATCGCCATTATTATTTATTTAATTTCTTACACCAAATTTGCTGGTTGGTTTTATATATTTTATAAACATTTAATGTCATAACTTTTTTATTAGCCTAGATGTATTGAATTTGTATGTGGCATCTGTTCTTGCAAACCTACGGTACTTTGATGCAGAGGGGAATTTCGGCAGGAATAACGAGTATAAAAGTATAACCTCCATATATATGAAGATAAATATGGAGATATATATGAAGATATATATGGAGATATATATGAAGATATATATAAAGATATATATGAAGATATATATGAAGATATATATAAAGATATATATGGAAATATATATGAAGATATATATATATATATGAAGATATATATGGAAATATATATGAAGATATATATGAAGATATATATGGAGATATGAATGTATATATGAAGATATATATGAAGATATATATGGAAATATATATAAAGATATATATGAAGATATATATGGAAATATATATGAAGATATGAATGCATATATGAAGATATATATGAAGATATATATGAAGATATATATGAAGATATGAATGTATATGTGAAGATATATATGAAGATATATATGAAGATGTATATGGAGATATATATGAAGATATATATGAAGATATACATATGGAGATATATATGAAGATATAAATGAAGATATATATGAAGATATATATGAAGATATATATGGAGATATATATGAAGATATATATGAAGATATATATGAAGATATATATGGAGATATATATGAAGATATATATGGAGATATATATGGAGATATATATGAAGATATATATGAAGATATATATGGAGATATATATGAAGATATATATGAAGATATATATGGAGATTATTCTTTTATCAATTGTATACGTGCTTGTAATGGATAAGTGTTTAATTTCTACTGATAATTAATACTTAGACAATTTCCTTTGTTATGCAATATTGCTAATATAAAATTTATTCAGGAAAAAATAATAAAGTATATACTTACCATATACTTCCTCAAACATATTTATTTGATAAAGAAATGGTATTGTACCAAAGGTGAATTAGGTTTTTGTTTTTTGCTGTATAGTATTTGTCAATTTTTTTTTGTTGTTGTTTTTTTCAGTGTTACTGATTTGGTCTATAATATTTTGTTAAATCTACATAATCAACAACAGATGGTCACCCTTTTCTGGATTTAATTTCAAGGGACAAACTCGTTCACCGTTTTCGGCAATGTGCATAGATATTATTTCACTTTTTCCCACATTCGGTTTATAAAAGTAGAAGTTAAACTTGAGTTAAAAGCAGGCAATACAACAAAATTAGTCCTCGCACGAAAGATCAGGACACAAAATGTTTTAAATAATAATAATAATAGAATAACAGTAACAAATATTTTCGCTGGTGAGGAATTGTTGCAATTTAAAAACATTATCTTTCATCTATCAATTAATGATATAGATATAAAATTTTCAATGATTTTTTTAAAAGTGCAACAGAATGTACATTACCTAAAATAAGTCCATGGTAATTTTTTGATTCAATTTAAATCAAATTTTTATACCTTACTTTGTAAAATTTATAAAAGTGCACTTTGAAGATAAATACATTTCAAATTGAATCCTGTACCTTTATTTTTAAAGCCTATAGTAAAAACATTTTGTTTAACAATTTTCATGCCTTGGATGAAATGTTTTCTAACTTGTAAATAAGATTGGCAAAGCTGAATCTAAGACACAAGTCAGCAAAGATAGACTCAAAAAAAAAATGGAATATTAATTATTGAAAAGTAAAATCATTTACGAATGCAAGAAACGTATTTTGTTTTGTTAAGAACGTTGAATGTAAGATCCAAAATCATAAGGTAAGGAACATACTATATTAACGGAACAAATTATTTCAAATAAGGAAAATGTTTTCAAAGACTAGGCAGATTTCTATGAAAGATTGTATCAGGATAACACTAGAAATGATTACATCACAGACAATTTTGCTTCTGAATAACTGCATTCAATATAAACTATTATAAGAAATTTGAAACGTCATTTGAAGCATTTAAATTTGAAAAAAGAGAAAAAAAGATGATGTTTATTCCGAACATTTGAGAATGAGGGATAAGCCTTTAGTCAAGGTAATACACAATCTTCCCCATGCAAACTGAACAGATTCATTATAAATTTTAAGACAATACACCACATTTACAAATCAAAGTAAATTGAAGATTTATGTGCAGTTAAACAAAATAAGAAGTGTTGGAGTCAGTTATATGATATATTGTATTCTGCAATAAAACCAAAAGAACAAATTAACTCAATGTTTTACTTCATTAAAACCATAAAATAGTGTATTATGAATATCTGTATAAATATCCGTAAGTAACCTACCTTTTCCAAGAACCACCCGGGCCCAAATCCTGAGTCGTCATGTCCAATACGTATTCTTTCCAAATGTCCTAAACATGGACATTTTACAATAAACTGATCAATTCTGAAAATGAGTTAGATCAAAGAAACATTTTAAAAGAATCAAGACTTTGAACCTTTTTAAATGATTTGTTTTAAAAATTATAAAAACAAATATATGAGAATTAGAAGAGAAAGATAATTCACAATAAAATTATCATTTGGAATTTTTTTCTCTGAATAATAATAATAATAATAATAATAATAATAATAATAATAATAATAATAATAATATGCTTAGACATTTTCATGTTTGTATGTACGTTATCGTCCTCCACCATTTTTTTTAAATGAGATTGCATAATCGCTGAAGATACGATGCAAAATTAATTTTTAAATTCTTATGTGATGTGTCCCTGCTTTGACAAAGTACAAATTCGGTTGTGAAGTCTCGCAAGAGATGTCATCTTTTCGTCTCTACTGCCTTTCTTTCATAGAAGAGACGTTTCTAGTCTTTCTATTCTATCGTTATTTTCATTTTAAATGCTGTATAATCACGTTGACATATCAGTTCTCGCCAGATCACCAAAGTTAAGCAACGATAAGCCTGATCAGTACCATATGGGTGACCATTTTGGAATGCTAGGCGCTGTATGTACTACGCCGGGATATAGAAATTCACACATTAGTATCCTGGGAAAGATGCACCCTTAGTCTTGGTTATAACATCTATCTAGAAGAAGGACAATTCTGATGTAAAATCTTAGGTCTGCTATCAACTCTATCCTGTGGCAACTATTGCACCGACTGAGATTAGCAGTTGTATCAAAAATATGGTTGGTTCTACCTAAAGTCTTCACCACTAAAAACAAACCATCTGGGTAGATTTCCAAAAATTTAATTGGTGTGACGGACGTCACACATTGAAATCGACGGGAGTATCATCACAATGCTACACTCGAGTCATTGGTTGCGATTGTAAAACATTCACAGCGGGAACTTGTCTAGCTACAAATGAGTAACTTTCCTTTCATTGTCTATGTGCCTGGAGCAAGACAGAACTTCCATATGCAGAGTTACTATTCAAGCGCTGTTTATTTGTAGAATGCAATACCTTGGGCTACTTCCCAGCTGACTACAGCATAACTGTTTTCAAGTCTAATGTTAACAAATCTTAAACAATTAAATTATGCCCGGATCCATCGTTTGCGATCCTCGTGGTGTTAGTCTTACTATCCACATGACAGAAGCCATTAATCTTTGTCCTGGAGTAGCCTTTGCACCTTGATGAGTGGTAACGCATTAGTAACAATCCCTTGTACATAATAAAATAAATATGTATTAAATACGTTTGAAGACAAAACAACGCATTATTACAAAATAAACATTTATTTTGTTTGAAATTTATATTGAAATTTATAAATATATTTCGAAGGTACACTTCATCATCAGTATGTTTTTCTTTCTTTTTTTGCCATGTTGTTGTTGGAGCATAGAATCAGTAGAAGTCCGTTTGTTGTTTTTACGTGCATATGTGTTTATTTAAAATTGTAAAACTTAGATCTGTATGAAAATAGTATTGAAGTAACAAGAATGCATACAGTAATTTTTTTAAGTAAAAAATGGGACGAAAGCATTCGATTTTGAAAGAATTCATTTTAAAATGGATAAAGTTAGAATGCTTATTTAAACAACACCAAAACTAAATACGTGTGGAAAGTGATGACGAACAACAAAACAGAAAATTCCCTAACGTATTATCATATAGATAATGTCAATAACTGCGTTACAAATGACATTCAATTGTACACGTATGTAATATAAGTAACTAGGTGGAAAAAGAAACAAATGCAAATATCCATCATCTACAAAAACTTTCCATTTAATAAAGTTTAATAAATTTTATTCTTTCACATGCCAACTCATGTATAATTCTTACAGTTTTAAAATTTTTTATCATTTCATAAGATTTTTATTCCTAAAAGCTATAAATTTCTGCAATAATGTCATAAAATATATAGTTTAGGTGAATTATAATAAAAAAATGTTTTGCAGTCAATATTCACCTTCCTCGTTGAAAATTATTTTTCCCATTTTTTAATCGACGTTCTCCAGAATTGGAAAATTCTCCAAATAAAGTAATAAAAACAGATGCATCCGTTCCAGCCCCTTTGACATTCCCAGTATAGATGGTAACGTCATAAATGTTATCTGGAAAAAAAAAAGGGAATTTTAAATTTTTCATTTGAGATGATCATCTAATTAGTGTAAGCATCTTGAACAACTATTTTTATCAAAAATTTAGTTTGCAGTTTGGAGTACTCCAAAAAAGGAGATCATTCTGATAATTTTTACGATTTTTTTTTTTTTTACTTTATTACATTAGCAGACATTACACATTTAGGATTAAACTGCCAGGTCTGTTTCATGAGATGAGACTGAATTAGGATCTCAACCACGATCCTGGTTATTCTCATCTGCTACCCCCAGACTTAGGGTTAATGATGAAGAGCAGTTTTTCTTCTTCTTCTTCTTCTTCTTCTTTTTCTTCACATCATCATCAACACCATTACCACCACCACCACCACCATCATCATCATCATGAGGTATCAATATTAACATGACATGACTTCAGAAATACTTCATACAATATTGAGAAGTCAAGCATAGCTAACAATTTGGCCCATCCTTATGTTGTCAGGTGCAGGTATACAGTCTCATAGCTGATTTATGTACTTATTATAATTTGAAAACACTTTGTTATAGTTTTGAAAATATTTCAAATACTGAATAAAAGTTTTTGTATAAAATGAGAAATCTTGTTTGAGTAATTTGTTAAGCAGACGTATGATGTGCATTCTCTCTATTTTACTACATTTATAAATTAACTTTGCATGTGTCTGCATGTATGAGTTGTCCTCACAACTACGTGACTTGCATATTGAATTAATATTCACATTCCTGTAAATTGGGTTTCATTGTTCCTAATAATCGTTTCGAAGGACACTAAATCGAGCAAACAGTTCCTGAAGAAAAATTATTGTAAACTGATTTTGTTATTTTTGTAATGTTTTAAGGTCAATTTTGGGGATTTTCTAGAAATTTGAGTTGACAAAGGAAGCAACTTAGCCAGTTTTTTTTTTTTTTTTAAGTTGCAGTTGAGTTTAATATATTATTCGAAAATTAACTTAAATGAACTTTCTCAAATATTTCATGCGTATATGTTGCAGCCAGGATATAAAACTGCAATTCATGAATGTAGCAAAAAAATTGAATAAAATAAAATTGAAAAAAATTTTTAAAAAAAGAAAATCTAGGGTAGATACAAAAAAAACAAAAAAAAATATGCTTTTATCCCAAATATTGCTTTTTATAAAAAGAAATCTGCTTTTATCCCAAATATTGCTTTTTATAAAAAAAAATCTGGATTGTGTTTGATATAAATACAAAATGGAATTATTGAAAAAGGAAAAGTTTTGGGAATGAGTGATTTACCTTTCCTCTTAGAAAAAGGATTTTTACTTCCAATGAGGTTTCGACTGATGCTGCCACCTTCCTCATCCAGGGATAACCATTTTCCACAAGGAAAATAATAAGGAATTTTATTACCTTTTACGTTCGTCACGACAACCTGTTGAAAATAAATTATTAAACAATAATATTTGATTAGTTTGTACCATTCTGGAGAAGCAATATCGGTTTTATGATTCATAACAAAAAAATGGATACGAATTTTTTATAATAGTCACAAAATTATTCATGATTTCGGTTTCCTGCCTGTTGAGGCAAGTTCATTGTCTGTTCATTGGTTTCTCCAAATCGATAACGATATGGAAATCTACCAAGTCGCATGGTGTTCTTTGTACAGATTGAATGTTTATTGTTTTTTAAATTGAAGCTGTTTTAATTCCTTTTCAGCACAGTTAAATTAAAAGATGTTTCTCTGTAGAAATTTGATATCGTCTGTCGTCTATTAATTCATCTTTAAACTCAAATGAACCTTCTGTTATAGCCTACCTTAATTATAATGGAGAACCGATACCATTCATCATTATCTCTATCTCTATCTCTACTATTATATAAAAGTCACTTTGTGCGCATGTGTGTGTGTATGTGAGTTCCTTCCTCATAGGTTCCGAAACGTCTGAGCCTATCTTTTGCAAATTTCAGACAAAGGTAATTTATATGTCTGGCAGTATTCTTAGATATGTTTTGTAAAGAAATTCATCCGATTAGTATGGAAAATCTAAAAAACATTTGACTCTAAAAATAATCTTTCTTTCTTATAGATAAAAAGAATAATTTTTACAGGGGAATATTTTACGTTACACCGGCCAAAACAGATAATAAAATCTCAGCAAATTATTTCTTCTTAAAAAAACAGAATTACTGCCATCTGGAGATATATCTAAGTGTTGGCACATTCGACTACAGATCGAATGATTCCGTGTACCTTACCATTTTATTTTTAATTTTTTCTTATTAATGAGTTCAATTTATGATTAAAAAAGAGGTACCATTTAAAATTGCCACAAATCATTTCTTCTTTTGCATATTTTAAAACTAAACATTAATCAGAAGTGACATTTCCAGGGCATTCATCGTCAAGCCCAAATATCAGCTGTGTGATATTGTTAACAAGCACAGACTGAATTTGATGAACTACATTATCATTATTATTATTTTTTTTTTTTTTTTTTGCGAATTAATCCACTGAGAAAATTATTCCTCGTAATATATAATATTCAATAGAAGATTGAAAAATACATACGCAATTTGCCTAAATTAAAATATCATATTTAAACGTATTGTATGACCGGGCAATGCTGGGCGTCCAGTTAGCATTATAATAAGAAGAGGATTGTGTTATGGTTATCTATGCCGACTGGAGAGGGGGTATTCCGGGTTAATTTGCATTAAGATTCTTTCTCTCTCTCCCTCACTTTCTAGTAGTTTTTTATGCTATATATGTAAAATACTTGTAGATTTATTGTTTGACTTTCAATTGAATGAGTTTAAATGGTATCCAAACAATGAATTTTAAAAAACAATTTCTAAAGATTTTTCCAAAAAATTGCATACACAACTTAATAGAGGATACTTATTTTTATTGCATTCAGACTCTTTATGAAGACGTTTTTATTATTTATTCCGGTCAAAAGCCACTCAAAGACTCATTAATACTTATTAATGAGATGAATGGATTGTCAATTGAATGATAAAGTTTAAGGTTGTTTGCACAACAACCGAGAAGGCTAACTTGTTTGTCTCCAACTTCACTTTGGACCTAGCAAACCATTCTCTCAGAGACTTTCCTTTGCAGACAGAAACCACACTGATGATCTGAAAACACTTCTTCCCAACTTTGTGATATTATAGAAACTGCAACGGCATATGGACCGAATCTCATTCCGACTATACTATTAAAAAAATGCTCCACTGAGGTTGCCCCAGTTCTCTCCAAACTCTTCAACAAATGCCTCACCGAATCTTACTTTCCTGGCTGC
Organism: Euprymna scolopes; assembly: GCF_053919585.1. Taxonomy (NCBI): domain Eukaryota; kingdom Metazoa; phylum Mollusca; class Cephalopoda; order Sepiida; family Sepiolidae; genus Euprymna; species Euprymna scolopes. The sequence continues at coordinate 68,056,115 of NC_136513.1, read as the reverse complement.
TGGAAAATTGCTTCTGTGGCACCAGTTTACAAGAATTCGGGCTAAAGAACTGACCAACTAAATTATCACTCAATTATTCCCTCTCTTCAACAAAATCTTTGAGTCCTTAATTAATAAAGCACTAGTCCATCACTTCGTAAATAATACACTTCGTTCCAACCAACAGTATATATTTAGGCAACCTCATTCTACTGCAGATATCCTAGCTATAATCTCTGAACATATATACCATGCACTGGATATGGCAAGGGAGGCTAGGGCAGTAGCCCTAGATATATTAAAGCCTTTGGCAGGGTATGGTACGATGGTCTTCTCATGAAAATTAAATCATATGATACTACTAAACGAATACTTAACATATAATAAAATCTTTATTAGATAAAAGAAAAATCCAAGTTGTCCTCAATAGTTGTACATCAAAACAACATGATGTAAATGCAGGTGGGCCTCAGGGTTCGATCCTTAGACCCTTATTATTCCTCTTATTCATACGTGACCTTCCTGATAAAATCGCCAGTATATTTGCTGGTGCCGCTACACTCTATAACAGATGCAGGGCAAAACGAATGAATACATATCTAAAGAAATGGCTGAAACCTTAGAGGAAAACCTCCAGTCTGTAGTGGAATGAGGACATTAAATGGATGGTAATGTTCAATGCTGTCAAGACTACACTTCTTTCCTTTAATAATTAAATAATTACAAAAAAACATTCGCAACCACTAATATCCATGACTAAATTCGTTCAAACTCCTCGGCTTCATACTCACAGGGAACATGAATTGGAAGAAATACATCGAGGGCATTGCCAAGGCTGCTGTAAAGAAGATGGGTTCTCTCTACCATGATATAGTATTACTTATGCTTGAGAGTATCCTGTACATCTATGGAGTATTGCTGCCACATTTGGGTACATCTGCTACTATTCTCTCATTCCTAGACAGGGTAAAAAAAAAAAAAGAGTTGCCAACGTAATAAGTCCCACACTATCAACCAACTCAAACTTCTGTCCCATCAATGAAATATTACATCTCTTAGCCTATTTTACAAATATTTTAATGGAAAATGCTCTAACGAATTCCAAGCACTTGTACCCCCTAGACGTAATTACCCCGACTAACCTGACAAGCAGCAAAATCCCACCCCTACACTGTAGAGATCCCTAGATGCCAGACAACCTTCTACTCGAATAGTTTCTTCTCTCAAACCGCCAGACTTTGGAATTCTCTCCCAGGTCCCTACTTCTCGGACTGTACAGACTTATAAAAGTTCAAGTGTAATGTGAACAGACATCTTGCCACTCAACTCCCTACATAATATCCCTACAAATTTTATCCCAAATAATAGCCTTTTACACTTAAGTGACACTGTGTCTTGTTTGGGGTGAAAAAGGAATAATATAAAAAAAAGGTATTTGTTGACATTGGAACTGAAGTCGACCAAGTTGTAGTTTCTAGGGAAACAGCCTTGTGCTAATGTGTTCAACAAATTGGAAGTTCTTGGAAAAAAATCCATTTATGAAAATTCCGTTTGATGTTAGGCATGCAGAGGAAGAAAGGAAAGTTCTTTGCAACTGCGGTAATAAGATGAGTTATTCTTGTAAAGGTCTTATAAACAGGAACCAGAGATTGAAGCTCAGTCGAGCACTTTACATGTAAATAAGGAGAAAAGTTGGAAATATTTCTTCTGTGAGAAAAAAGATCATCTCCCATTAAATTAGTCAATTTTGTACCCTGTCATGGCAAGAAAGACGGCTCAAAACAGCACCTCCTTAGATGTGGAAGCAGTATTTCATCTTAGGGCATATCTGACTCTTATGTAGATAGAGGATTGCATTAGGAGTAAAGTACTTTCTGGAGCGATAAAATGATCCAACCATTTTTTCAGCAATATTAATAACAGATGTGATTAAAGTCTTCATTTTAGATCTGAAATGGAAGTCAGTCCTAGGAGTTTATTAAAATAAGGGGTAAGGGGAGCCATTCATTTTAATGAGGACAAAACAAAATAAAAGGAAAAAAATCTTGGTTTTAGAGGTGTTAAATGATTTAAAATAATGTAAAGAAATCGTATCTAGAAAATTCCATTCAAGAAAAATCAAGATCAAAACCACTAAAGAGATGAGCTAACTAAATAAGAGTTTGAGATTGGCTTACCTTTCCTGACAGTTGAAAGACTGACCCGAGATCTTGATAAGTGGTGGAATTTTGGTTTCAATCATGTAGAGAAGCTCTCTGGAGAATGTGCATGAGTTAAGTATCTCAAGTCAAAGTGCGACCAGAAGTTAGAAAAGTTAAATTGCAAAGTGAATTTAGTTCCAAAGTTAAATCTGTCTGCCATCATTGTTTCTGAATTTTTCAGATGAGGATTGATAATTTGTTTATTTGGATTATTGTTCTCATCTTGAGTGCTACTCTCACGGCGTTTTGGCTGATGTTACTTCCGACCTTCTTCAGGTATATCTTTTTGAACTCAGAAACGTTTCTGTCGAACTTGCGAATCTGTACCGAATTTTTAACAATCTTTTATTTAATCTACAGGAGTAGCATGATTTCATTCCGTCAGCCATGACCAGGTAGAAGTTTTAAGTAATTTGCAATTGTATTCTTCATATGACTCACATTAAGGATTGAACCTTCAACCTCCAAAAGAGTGTCACTTAAAACTGAATTTTACCCAGCACTTCATCTATTATACCACAAATTATTGCATAACGAACAAAGTCCTTAGTAAAATTAAGTGATGCTCTTCTACAGGCTTAAAATTCAATCTTCAGTGTGGACGATACTAAAAATATAATTGCAAATTACTTATGACTTCTTCCCGATCCTGGCTGATGGAATATGTGCATGCTACACCAGTAGATTAAATGAAAGATTCCATTTGAATTCTGTATAGATTCCTGAGTTCGACAAGATACACATGAGGAAGCTCAGAGGTTACATCAGCTGAAACGTTGTGAAAATAACATTCAAGATGAGAACAGTAATTCGAATAATCCAATTTGTACAAAGTTTGTCATCATCTAAAAACAAATTCTAATTAAGACAGTTATTAGCTGTTCAAGTGCACATACACTTGGAGGGAGGGATAACCTTGTATTACTGTTGCTTAGTTAGGCCTAACAACGCAGACAGAAAAACCCATGGTAAAAATTTACTTTCTATGGTAATCAGATTCTTTTCATATAAAAATGAAATGTTCACTTTTTTATACAAATATTTATATATTTTGTAAATAAAACTTCATTGATCGATTTAATCATTCAAAAAAAAGTATTCTTAAATGATATAATTCATTAGAAGATCAATATCAATTGTTGAATAAATTTGCTAACGATGAATTGTAATTATTTAAAATACAAGAGAAGAAAGCAACTCGTAATTAAAAAACTAATCCGGTTTAGTTAAGAATAAATAAAATATTATAAAGTTAAAACAATATTTATCATATTTCTTAAGTAGCAGGACTACCTGACGTTGCTCGGATGAGTAGTAAGTATTTTATTTATATCAATAACGATTGTTTTCCTACTATTGTCACACGTCATGTAAATCTTGCTGCAAAAAACGAAAGATCTAATCGAGGTAAACCCTTTTTGTAATAAACAGACACACAGGTATGTCAGAAGAGAGAAAGAGTCGTAAACTAACCGTAAGAAAGAGTCGATTAGCATATTTATTGTAAGTACTTTACTTACAATAAATATGCTAATCGACTCTTTCTTACGGTTAGTTTTCGACTCTTTCTCTCTTCTGACATACCTGTGTGTCTGTTTATTAATTTGTATTTTAGTCACAAAAATGTCAAAAACAATGAAATGTGTTTTTTGTGTCTATTGAAAGTGAAATGATTTTTCCTTTATTTTTTTTCATTTAATAAGACTGAGCTTCCTCCTTTGTTCATAAAACTAAATTCGCGTACGTTAGCTACGGGCAAAATGAATGCCGATGCTCAAAATGTATAAACATTTTCACTCCTCCTTTTACTTTTAAGTACCAAAAATCAGGAAATTAACCAATTTTAATGAAATTTTCGGTATTTATTAAATAATGATCGCGGAATATAATGAACCCATTATTTTTATTTAAATCTTGGTGATAAATGTACTATTTTGTTTAAACAAAAATACTTTTACTAAAGTTATGGTTTTCAGTAGTAAATAAAAAACGCAAGAATTTATTTTTGCTTTTTTTATATAAATAAAGCATCCTAATTTGTAACAATAAAAAAAAATAATAATTTTTACAGGGACATTACGAAAAAAGCCTCTAACGTCCGTATTAATGAATTCGATATAACTCAAAGAAAAATGAATTTCTCGAACTACCGATATCACCATTGAATTAAGCATTGTTTATTTAATATTTTCACACAAAAAAAATTATAATTGCAAAAAATATTTCTACGTTCTTTTTAAATTACAGGTTTCGCATAATTTTTTATATGCAAGATTTTAATAATTTCCTTGCTCGCAAGAATGTGAAACTTTCGGTGTAACATATTTTTTTATATAATATCGAACAATAATTAAAAAGAAATCAATTTAAAAGCAGGAACATAGAAAAATAATTAAATTAAAAAATAGAAAAATTTATACAAACATTCAGAATAGGAATGTATGGATGCGCGTCTGGAGGAAAAAAAGAAAAATATCACACCCCTTCCTCCCTTTTAATTACATGACATTATGTTCACAGTCTTTCGACTGTCTGAAATTTTGGGTTTCATATATTCCGTGTATACAAAATTTTAGTTTGTGGTGTTTTGCGAACGGAAAAATCACTCGATTTGGGGGCTAATTAATGTATGTTTTATACAAACAAGATGTTTTTTTTATTATTTAATTCAATATCTTAGGACTTTACTTTAGTAATTATCTTTGAAATAGACCCAGAAAACTAATATTTATCTTTTAAAGGGTTTTTACAATTAATTTATTTAACTTCAAAATTTAGCTGAATTGAGTAGCTCGCCGTGAAAACATTTTTCATAACTTTTTTTTTTCACGTGTACAAATATTTTTCCCCTTTTGGAAATTAAGTTTAGTCCTTAATCTTTCAAATACAATCAAAAAGTAGTCGGAAACCTACAAAAAAATTATTTCAAAACTAGGTCCCCCTATTTTTGTCCGTACCTAGCGTGCGTGATTATTATTATTATTATTATTATTATTATTATTATTATTATTATTATTATTATTTTTTATTTTTTTATTTTTTTTATTATTATTATTATTCTATTATTATTATTTTTATTATTATTATTATTATTATTATTATTATTATTTTATTATTATTATTTTTTTTTATTATTATTATTATTTTTATCATTATTATTATTATTATTTTCATCATCATTATTATTATTTTTATCATTATTATTATTATTATTTTTATTTTTATCATTATTATTATTATTTTTATTTTTATCATTATTATTATTAATATTATCATTATTATTATTATTATTATTATTATTATTATTATTATTATTATTATTCCTTTATCATTAAGACTACGATCACTTCTCTCTTTTGTTTTGCTAATGAAAATAAATTTGCATAAGTGATTATTTTTATCATTATTATTATTATTATTTTTATTTTCATTATTATTATTATTATTATTATTACTATTATTATTTATTTTTTTATTATTATTATTATTTTTTTATTATTATTATTTTTTTATTATTATTTTTTTTTATTTTATTATTATTATTATTATTTTTATTTTTATCATTATTATTATTATTATTTTTATTTTCATTATTATTATTATTATTATTATTATTTTATTTATTTTTTTTTTTTCCTTTATCATTAAGACTACGATCACTCCTCTCTTTTGTTTTGCTAATGAAAATAAATTTGCATAAGTGATTATTGAACCAAACTGTATTCACTAATATTTTTATTATCATAGAATAAGCATAACATAAATAAAGTAAATTGATTATGTTTCATTCAATTCAGCTGATACCTTAATTTTCCCCTAACTTTATAAATCCTTATCTTAGGCTGATATATCATCAACAGCACAACCGAATACAGGATTCAATTTTATGACATTTCCAAAAGCCTCATTAAGGCACTATGAACTTCGTCTGCCATTTTTCAAACGACTTTACAACAATAATTTGGCAAATCACACAAAAGTATCATTTTTCATTTGAGTTACAAAATATCCAGTAAATCCTGTTAACCTTAATGGATATTTACCAGCCACAAATTCTTCTTTCTCTTCACAATAAAATTAATTACGGTTCATTGACAGAGTGCATAATCTCTGGAAATGAAGCGAAATTCTCTGAAAGGCGTTCAATTGCAAGGAGTAACACATGAATCGAGAAAGCAAAATATATGACAATTGTGTTGTTTAATTAATTCAATAAATTTAATTAAATCTAATTAATCTATACAAAAAGTAACAAGTTGGAGAGTTACAAAGACGAGAGTAGTACCATTAAAACGAGCGACCGTTTGAGCTCCACAATTTATTTTCTACACACTATTCTCAATGCACTTTAACAATGAATGCTGGCTGTGCATGGGCGTCCGGAGCACACTTTGTCATACAAGGATTGTTCCAAAAGTAAAGCCTCCTATTTTTTAACTCAAAAAGTTTAAGAGTTATGAAGACGAGGGTGGTACGATTAAAACGAGCGACCTTTTGGGCTACATTCTCAATGCACTTTTGCCAGAAGTTCAATGATGCACTGTCAATATCAGCAAGAGAGATTAAATTTTCAAGTCATGAATGCATAAGTTCGGTCATTGTAACAATGCAATTTGTAATCCCCTCTGATCCATTTGGGCGGAATAAATATTACTTTTCGGCCGCTCTTCGTATTGGAATGATGATGTTGGTTACAAACTCATTTCATGAAGTTGCAAAAATGAACAAAGATTTTTTCCCCCCTTTTTTACACTTTTTCACCCCCAAACAAGACATAGTGCCACTTGGTCGGGTTAGGGTTACTATTTGGGATCATGTCTAGCATGGGATTGTGGGGAGTTGAGTAGTGAGATGGCTGTTCACATTTAAACTGCTGCATGTTAGTAGAGTTAGGGAAGCAAGAAACAGGGAAGGAATTCTAAAATATAGCAGTTTGAGGAAAGAAGGCTTTCCGGCATCTAGGGACGTCAACAGTGAAGGGGGGGATTTTGCTGCTTGTCAGGTTAGTCGGGAGTATGATAGGAGTTCATCAAAGCACATTCCATTAAAATACTTGTAAAACAGGAACAAGGATGTAACATTGCGGCGATCGGATAGAGGTTGGAGCTTGACCAACAGTGCAGGACCTATTAGACTTGAAACTCTTCTTTATACCCTGTATAAGAGGGAGATATTAGTGGTTGATACACCAGCCCAGATGTGGCAACAATACTCGATGCATGGGCGAAAGGTGGCTTTGTAGATGTATAAGATGCTCTCAGGTATGATTAAATTTCTAGCATGGTAAAGAGAGCCCATATTCTTTGCAGCAACCTCGGTAATATAGCTATTTCTATAAAGTTAAGTTTATATTTGTTTTTTCTATACACGCGATTCATTCCTAAACTAATTAACCAATCAGTATGAATTTTGGAATACAGCTGGCATGCGTAAGGGGTACAAATCTGAGCTAAATTTTGTTTAATTTAGTTTTATGCAAAGAATGTAAAAATGCATTCACGCAAATTCAGATACCTCTGATTTTTGTTAAATTTTTGCAATAATTATTAAACATGAATTATTAAATATTTCCCAAATTTCAGTTCCTTGGAGTATTTTAAAGAAATGTTCGCAGGCATAATATGGACACAATCTTACATTTAAAAATTTAAATATTTTAGATTTACATTGAATTTGATCTATGATTATTAGAAAATAATTAAAGAAGATAACCTGAATTTTAGTTTCTTTTTAAAACCCCTTAAGTTCAAGTTTTACATTTCAGACCCCTTTTAAGAATCAAAAAGATGTAATCAAAATTAGAATGCAAGCAAAACAGACAAATTTTTTATGGGTTATGCATTTTACAAAAGTCAAACAAAAAGAATGCGTACGTCTTAAATATGCAGATCAAAATATAAGATCAAAATCTATACATAATGTAGCAATGAAATGAGCAAATAATATATCATGAAATTTTGGTATGTGGATGCCATATGGATGCCTCTGACATTGTCAAGTAATGTTCAAGCATTGCTGAACCATATTAGCTTTATATGCCTATATGTAAGGTCACCATGTAAAAGGAAGTTAATACAAATTATTCTTCCTAGATGTGTTGATAACTCGGACTGAGCAAGAGTTTAGGACATCTAGACATCAAAAGCCAACCTTCACTGAACAATACTTCAACTACAACTCCCACCATCCATACAATGTAAAAAAAAAAAAAATGAATCTTTCATTGCCTGCAAAATCGCGCAAAGGAAATATGTAGTAACATATATGTAGAAATATGTATGATAACGTGTAATAACGCCAATAAATCCAAACGAGGCAAACAATCTAAGAGAAAGTTCTGGAAAAGGCCGTCCATGTGGCAGACGGGTTCAGCTCCGTGTTACCCATCAGAAAAACTCCAGAAAAGATTATCAAAGAACGTCTACATCACCAAATCTCCTCTCAACTTGCATGATTCCAACCCCATGAACTATTATATGTGAGGTACAGTAGACAAAAACATTAACAATACTGCCAGAAACACTGAGGATAATCTAGTTAATCTGGTGATTAGGCATCTTTCGAAGGAAACTGTGAAGGCTGCGTGCTGCAAATTCAGGTCTTGCTTCCATTCTGATTTTGATTACATCGTTTTGATTCTTAAAAAAATGTATATAATGTAAAACTTGAACTTAAAGGGTTTTAAAAAGGAATGAAAATTCAGGTTATCTTGTTTAATTAATGTCTAAAAATCATTTAAATAAATGGTAATACGGCATAAAATATTATTGGAATATGATGATAAAAACAATATTGAAAATAAGTTTTTGAAAAAACGGAGATGATTTTCGTTATAGTGTTCCTTAAAATTACAACATTACAAAAATATGTACATTCTAAGAAATTAATGAAAGAAAGCAATAGCAACTAATGTATTTACAGGTGATTCATAAAATGACACCACCACCACCACCACCACCACCACCACCGCACTACCATTCTATCTGATAAATAATTCGTTATAAGTCTCATCCCCTGTAATTTGAAAGTGAAGCGGCAACTTTCACAGACAGCATAAACACAAATATTTTCCATACACGCAAATTCCGCCATTTTTAACACTTCAAGTAACAAGTGATGAGTTGATTCAGAATCTACCAAATATCATTTTCCATGGATATTTATATGCAAATATATTTAGTTGTATACTGATGTTTGAAATATAATGGGGAAGACTGCAGAAGCATGAAATGTATGAAATGTATGAAAAGTATGAAATGTATTAAATAAGCAACTTTCTAACTTAGTGTACTAGGCTATCGGCTATCATAAATGTAAACGATGCAACAAAATGGCTTGTGAAGTACGAAAAGCGTTTGCAGATATTCTGGGTAGTTTTTATGTTCAACTCTAAAAATTCTCTAGTAGAATAGAAAAATGTACTAGTTTTATGCTCCGGATATATAAGACTACCCCAAAAAGTCGTTTCTTTTTTTGGTAACATTTTAGGACTATTTTGTGCTACTTACAAACTATATAATCTGGCAACTGTGCTCAAACTTAAGAAGAAACGCGTTTTTTTTTTTTTTTGTGTGTGTGTGATGCGTGGCTCTATGTATCCGGGGCCTTTGCTACACTTTATACATTGGATTTTTTTTCAACTTAACTAAATATTAAATTATTTATTTAAATACAACTGTTGGAAAACATTATTGTGTGATGTGGCGTTTTGTGCACTTATGAAAGTGGAGATTTGGGAACAATAGATTCTATTACTTATTTTAATTTTGAAATTATTCGATCATTCCAACTTGCTTTTTCCTTTCTTCTTAACTTTATTTCTGCTCTATTTCGGATTGTCATTTTATACTATTTTTTTTAACATGGTTTAAAATAGTCTTATATTAAAATAGTCTTATATTATGGTAAACACGCGTAGAGATCGAAAACAAAAGGGTGTAAATAGCAACCAGAAACGAACATTATCCAAAGCAACAGTAGCTGAAAACGTACAATATGAAAGTGCTATAAATCAATTCTTTGTCACTCTACTTTTGAAGCAACATGGATGGAGGATGAAGAAAAGAAAATCTATTAAGAAAATCTATTAAGAAAATGACGATATAGAACTGAGTCGAAAGCCAGTTGATAAAGATAATGATGACAGTACAAGAAATTAGAAAAGGATCCCACAGTTGTGAATAAAACTGATAACGATCTCAATTTATCAGAAGATTGTCTCAAAGCAGAAAGCTTTGACGGTTATTCATGATGGAAATAAAACAAGCTCAAACATCATGCAATGATATGCCATCAATAAGCAACCATCTAATTGTCCAGCAGATATAAATACAAATGTAAGAAATTATTTAACAATGAAAGCCAACCCCCACATTCCTGGGAACAGCTTTTCAAGAAATAGAGAGGGTTATGTTTTCCAAAATTTCCTGTAAGAGAAAATATCCGAATGTGGAGAGTGTTGAAAGAATTATGTACTCCAATTCTGTCGTATTTATTGCTCTTATTGCTAATTCTTTTTAAAAAACACAACCGTTACATAATTGGTATCGTGTTCTTGCAACGTTGTACGAGTATGAAAACTCAAAGAACCATATGAAAGCGATATGAAGTTTCTGGGAATTGCATCAAAATAGTTTGTAGTTGGCAGACAATTGATAAAGTGCAAAAAGAATTGTCAATATCCGAAAGATTAGTAGTTATTGTGCAGTTTCTTGCTGAGATAAAATTGGAATTCATAGGAGCATAATAAATGTTTTTAAATAGGAGTGTTCATAATTGAAACAGTTTAGGTATTGTGGAGTTGGTTGGAAAGTTTGAAAAATTAAAACACACAAAATCCAATATTTAGGAAAAGATGCTCAAAATGAATGTCTATATTTCATTGCTAGATCTCATTGCTCATTGCTATGATAGAGATAGTGAAACGTGTAAAATCAACGAATTTCTACGTCATTATATTAGATTGCACACCTGATATAAATCATTAAGAACAAATTCGAGGTCAAATTTATAACAATAATAGCAACATGGAAGGTCACACTTATGAGAAACAAGATCGATTATTGAAAGAAAATTACAGAAGCGTTTGTGTAGTTTGTACATGTCACAGTTATAACTTTTTTACTCAAAGTCAAGTGTTGTTCTGGACACATTCCTTGAGATCTTGCAAGAATTCTACATATTGTTTTCAGTATCAACTAAGAGGTAGGGAGTTTAAAAAAATACAAAAAAAAAAACATGTACCCGGATTATCAATGAAACATGCAGTGAAATCGAGATACGATGTCAATGAATGCAAACAGCTGCCAACTTGAGAGTGTTCATGAGAGAAGGCCAAAAGAACGTTCATGTGTATGTACAACTTTCCTCACTTCACACGCACATTCGCGCGCGCGCACACACACACACACACATACACACGCACACACACACACACACACGCACACACAGGTAGGCTTGTACATACATGGTGCTATACTGCTTATTACTCACACTACCAATATAATTCACATCTTTAAACCTCGTGTCTACTTATTGATGTAATTTTTTAATCAGACATGAATTGCATAAACTTTTGTAAATGAACACTTTTTGACTGAAAATAACTTTTATATCCTCATAAAATTATAGATATAAGTACGTTTCATAAAATTATAGATATAAGTACGTTTCATAAAATTATAGATATAAGTACGTTTCATAAAATTATAGATATAAGTACGTTTCATAAAATTATAGATATAAGTACGTTTCATAAAATTATAGATATAAGTACGTTTCATAAAATTATAGATATAAGTACGTTTCATAAAATTATAGATATAAGTACGTTTTATAAAATTTTGTTTTTCTCAATTTTTTACTTACAAAAGTCTGTGTATGTTATTAACACTTGTTAATTGGTGACTCTTCTATTCTTTAGTGTGGCGTGTGTATGAGAGAGAGAGAGAGAGAGAGAGAGGAAGGGGGAGGAAGGAAGCGGGTAGAGGAAGAGAGAGTAATAATTTACTTTTATTCTTCTCAATCTTTCATTTATTTCCATCTTAATATGCATAATAATTGTCATCATGATTCTTGGCGATTCCCAAAGACGTGACAGTCACCTTAAACAATACTACTAAGGCATGGGTCACACTACATCATTGGTGACCCGAACGTTGGTGGATACATATACAAAGCCTTTAGTAATACAAGGTGGGAGTGTCGCATTGATACTGTTAAAAAAATCATTATTTTTTTTTCTTCCTTTGAAGATTGTAACGTTTGAGTATGGGGCAGCCAAACCAGCTGCCAACATTCCCCTGCTTTTTATTGAAATCAACCGGGAGCTCTTTTTAGTATCCTCGTTGTTCCCTTAAGTGCAATTGTCTGGATCTCTATTGCACTTGGTTCACCAGGAATATTAGTTAGGTAGGACTTCAGGTTCTTCTTTATAAGCCCTGTAGCATCTATAATAACTGGTATGATTGATATCTCCCTAAGATTCCAGTTTCTTTTCATATCATACATGAGACCTTGATATTTGGTCTGTTTCTCTCTTTCAGCTCTGTTCAGACCTCCATCATTAGGGACACTTCAACCAAGGTTGCAACTCTCTCTGACTTATTCCATATAACTATGTCAGGTTTGACAGCAGCATTTTCAAGATGGGTGGCTGTAGGGATTACATGGTCGTAATGTATGGTATATAAGTCATTTCCAACTGTTTTTTTCAGGTTGATGTTCCCAGGATTTGCTGCTGCATTGGATGTTTAATTTTTCACAGATGGTCCAATGAAGGTACTTACATACTCCATCATGTCTCGCTGTGTAGTAACCATCCCCCAAAAGAACCTTGCAACTTGATACCAGATAACTCACACTTTACAATTCCATGTGGCAGAATCTGCATTTGTTGTCATTACTGAGACCTGCCATCTTCTTGAATGCATTGGTCATCAATCCCTGGTCTTGAGCAGCTATTATAACCCTTTCCTGATCGTGGTGAAGGGCTCCCCTCTTGAGCCAGTCCAAGGTACCTTCTTTGTCTATGGATTGCTGGGAGAGTTCCCCCAGAAAATACTTTGTATGCTGATGTTGGTCCCACTCTTCAAGGTTCCTTTTTTATTGTTAAATTGGAGAAGTATATGATGCTTTTGTTGAAATATCATGTATGACGAGGCAAAAGTAGCAGTAGAAGTTGAATATGTTAGCAAATCAGTTAAAAGACTACGTAATTTTTAGTTTATTTGATATTTTTGTAAGAAATACTTTTTCAACTTGAATATGTTAGCAAGGAACACTCTGGGGTTCTCGTATGCATAGTGTCACAGACCCCTAAAGAAGTTCTCAATTTGTTTATTTATACAAGCGTTCACATCCAGAGAGAGAACTCTACACAAAAAATTGGTGCAACAACTGAGAGTAACCTTATAATAGTGAATGTCGAAAACACACAAAAAATCCTCTCAAATTGTATTCAAAATTCTCCAAAACACGCATATTTCGTTAATTTAATAACCTGACACAAACGACGTCAACACAATTTTTTCTCTTTTTCTCTTCGTTCAACTCGTTACGTCAATTTTAACATCTCTCCAGAAGAAAAGTTTCTGCTCTTTTTATCTCAACAAGAATTCGCCCATGCAAAACAATGCTCGTTTGCATAAGTAAATTCCTGTCATCACCGAAATAACAAGATTCTGTCTTATAAGCAGAATGCTTCGGGTTCAATTTCCAATAAATCACACTTAGTGCAACCCTCACTCTTTTACTCTATGGACCCGCTTGATGATTGCTACAAACCTCCCTTTATTTTATGATTGCTTCCCTTTTGGAGAACTCTTTCGTTAAATACAAAACTATTAAATCTCACTACTAGTGTATCAGTTATTCTAAATAGAATTAAGCTTTCTCGTCTTCTCTTGTTCTCCTTTCTCATTACAATATCCTTCATATTAGTAATCTAGAATAACCTTCCTTATTTTATGACTACCTCCCGTTAGGAGAGCTCTTTAGTTGAGTACAAAACTATAAAATCTCATTATGCATGTATCGGTTATTCTAAAGAGAATAAAATATTCTCAAGTTTTCTGTTGTTTTCCTTTGTTATTACACTTGACCTTGGAAGAAGCAGACGAACAACTACTTAAAACCTTTTTGTCAGATTCTTGTATATATTCCTCGTTTTTTAACAAAACTCAGTTTTAAAACAGTTCCAATTAAAATGTCCACCAACCGAGAGAGTAGGCGTATGTATGTTTGGCAAGACTTAAAAAATATTTCATTCATCAAAACGAGAAAAAAAAAAGCAAAAAAAAAAGCAGCCAGCTATTTATAGAATCATTTTTTACTTTTTTAAATAATCTTCTCAAAGTGTCCACGGAAATTCTATTAGCGAAATGTGTTTGAAATAATGTAAAAGCTCTGTAAGAGTTAAACCAACATTTTTTGTTTTTGTAACACTTGTTTTTGCATATGGGTAGCAAGAAGAATCAATTAGATTACATGTCAATCTGAAGCAGACATTTCTGATATTATGTCGTAGAAGTTCCTAATCTTCTTTCAATCGTTATTCTAAATTAGTAATAATTATTGAAGAAAGTAGCTCACAAAATGGCTACAAGATTTTATGGACTAGTTGCGTGTGATTTGCCAAGCGGTGACAGAAAGAAATAACCTACTGTATTAATTTGTTGTCTGATTTTTGCTGATTTCTTTCTATTTTGTCATTCATTTCCTGATTTTTACTGATTATTTTGCAAATACTGTTTTCTTTTCTGATTTCGTTTTTTTTTTTTGCAGATTAAATTGTATTTTTAAAGACAATTCATTCGATAATACTTTATGTTATTTTATCAATATGATATTTAATTTGTAATATCTATTATATTTAATTTGTAATGTAATAATATATTTAATTTCATTTTTAATAAATAGTGTTTGATTTTACTATTTGTTTCTTACAAAATAAAAGATACCTTCCCTTAATCCTATCACAAGCCTGGGTGGCAACATTTTTGATAAAAACAGTTTCATTTTATTATTTGTTAATCAATTAATATTTTCAAAATAAAAATAAAAAAACAAATTGGTACTTTCAAAATAACTCGCAAAATTAGAACAAAAATAATATTTACAAATAAAAAATTACAAAAAAGAAAAGAAAATATATTAGCCATTTTTGGAGTTAACCATTTCAATATAAGGGTACAAATTGTTCCAGTTTAAGAAACTTATTTCTTCAAAAAAGTATCCATCATTATCAGCATTGAAAATTCAAATATATTATTTCACCTGAATGATGCTACTTATTTCCTTCACATGAAGATGTGGTACAAGGCTAAGAATATGAGAAATCGGAAAAGTTAGGGTTCTGCAAAAATAACCTGATCAGCCCAGTTGGCATTCTCTGGTCGGGAGACCTCCAATAAATGGCAATAAACTAACCTCTTCTTAAAGAGAGAAAGTAAAGCCTAGGAGGATGCACTTACTAGAACTACCTCACATCGACAGAGCCAGGCCCGCAGTTGCTACAGTGATTCATCTTCCATTGAATTGATTGTGGTTTGTGGTTTGTGTTATTCCGTCGGTAATTGACACAGCTGAGCTGGAGCTTTACTGTACCGAGGCTGTGCACTTAATACAGAGGTCCACTCCAGAACGATTAACGTTGGAACTAGGGTAGCCTGGTGCTGGTGGCTGGTAATGTATCTTTTCCAACCAGATGTCTAGTTGTTTTTTATTGAAAGTGTCGGAGGACATTCTCTTTATATTTCTTATTGCGACTGGAATACAGTTGAATGTTCTTGTATCATTGAAGGTGAAGCTGTGGTGGATGGGGGACTTGATCCTCTGTGTAGTTCTAGGTGTAGTTTTTATATAGCAGAGCCTTCCTCAACGTTGGTGGGTTCTTTCTATTAGTGTTATGTTTGGGACCCTTCCTTCCAAGATTTTCCATATGTAGATGATAATATATCGTTCTTTTCGGCATTGAAGTGAATACAGTTTCAGCTCCTTTAGCCTCTCCCAGTAATTCATTTGATCTAATCCACAAATTTTGCTGGTGAATGTTCTCTTATTATGTGTTTTTATTTTGCAGATTTTTGTTACTTTTGTGGAGACCACAGTTGATAGCAGTATTCCAACCTCAGGAGGACAAGAGATTTTCATAACGTGAGCAATTCCTGTTCATACTCCTGAAGGTTCTCAGTATCTATCCTGTTAGTTGTCTTGCGACCGTTGTGGTGTAGTAAATCTGTTGTGCGAAGGTGGCATCTTTGCTTATATAAACCCCTAAATTTTTCACTACTTCCTTTGATGTTATTTCCTGTTGGCCATACTAGTATCCAGATTTTTCTTCAGGACCAATCTTCAACCAGTATGAATGCAAATCTTTTGATTTGCGACTTTACCTGACTGATGACATGTGTATTTAATATGCATTATACAGTATGACAGAAACTTACTGTTAGGCAGAATCGACTACCATTCTAACTTTGTATAATTTATTGTTGTTGTTGTTTTAATAATAATAATAATAATAATAATAATAATAATAATAATAATAATAATAACAATAGTGGAATTAGATAAAATAAAAGAAGCTGAAATGAAGGAAATAACAGGAAAAGAATACAAGAGCAGACAATGGTTGGTTCTTTGGTCAAGATTGAATGGGAGAAACAAAATATCCACAGTAAACACATGGGCAGTGTAGTACTTACCAACACAACAAACGCCCTCGTGTTTGTGCCTTGTATAGGCATGCGCGACAACAAAACTTGGGTTTTTATAAGCGGAAGTCTCGAGATTGTCAGGAATCTACAGGCACATGCTCAAGAGAAGGGATTGAGATAGTGGTATAAAGGCAGGTCGAGTGAGAAGGTTGTTGTTGTTGTTGTCACTGGACATTACAGTGACGCATGCGTTAGCAGGTGATTAAGAGGCGGTTTATTTTTGTGTGTCAAGTTGCGCACCTCGGTGAAGGTGAAGGTCATAGGCAGTGGCTATATTTCGATATGGGGCAAGCATTATTCAATGGAAATAAAATGAGATAAAGATATGGACAGGAAGACAAGGAAAACGATAACAATGAATGGAGCTCTTCACTCAAAGAGTGATGTAGATAGGATTTATGTGAAAAGAAAAGAGAGAGAACGATGTGTAAAAAGAAGAAGAAAATAGTTTGAAAGTTTACGTCTCCAACTGTAAGGAAAATCTCAGAAAGGGCAATTTGAAAAATTGCATGAGAGCGAACAAGTAAGAAGCAAGGAATTTAAAGCATTAAATAAAAAAAATGAAAGACAAATGGATTGAGAAGAAAATGCATGGCCAGTTCAGTAGAGATCTACCAGAGGCAATCGGCAAAGGAAAAAACTGTCGATGGTTGTCAAAATGTGACTTGAAAGTTGGGATAGAAGCCCTAGTATGTTCTGCACAGGAGCAAGCGCTCAGGACAAAGTATGTGAAGTATCACATTGATAAAACGGCTGAAAGTCTCCTATGTTGACTGTGTGAACAAAAAGGTGAGAATGTGCAGCACCTTGTCAGCAGTTATGATAAGTCAGCTCAGAAGGAATACAAGAGACGTCATGACAATATTGCGAGAAAGGTCCATTGGGATACATGCAAGAAAAGAGGGCTGGAGTGCAGTGAAAAATTGTACGAGCATGTTCCAAAAGGAGTGGTGAAGAGTAATAATGAGAAATTATTATGAGATATGAATATTCAATGTGATAATATGATTGAAGCAAGGATACCATATTTAGTCTTGTTGGAAACAAAAGGAACACAAGGCAATAATCATTGATAAAGCAATGTCAGTTGATGTGAATGTGGAGAAAATAGAAAAGGAGAAGCTTGAAAATTACCAAGACTTGAAAAGGAAGATAAAAAGATTGTGGAAGTTGAACAAGGTAAAAGTTGTACCTATTGTGATGGGAACCCTGGTGAGTATAACAAAAGGATCTGACAAGTGGATTGAGAAAATTGGGATCCATTGCAATGTTGGAGTATTTCAAAAGACTGCCGTGTTAGGAATTGCCAGAATCTTGCAGAAAGTACTAGAAGACTGAGAAAAGAAGATGTTGATAGCCTATGTTCATTTGCTATGATTCGCCTATCAGTATAAAATCGGCAATACCAACAGCCAGACACAAACTGTTTGACAGCTGATGGACAACCCATAACAGAAATTAACATATAAAGAGGCATCTTCTAAAGAGTATCACTATCAGCATTACTGTTCATCATAGCCAAGATGCCCCTGAACAATATACTGATATAGCTGGATACAAGTTCTCTAACATGGAGGAAAAAAATGAACCACCTGATGTACATGGACGATCTGAAACTTTTTGCAAGGACCGAAAATGAACTAGAGACACTAATAAACACTACCAGGATCTTCAGCCAGGATATCCAAATGGAATTTGGTATGGTAAAATGCGCACTACTAGATATAAGAAAGGAAAAACTGGAGACGACAGAAGGCATGAATCCAACCAAATGGAGACGAGGGCACTAGGGGAACAACTCGCCTATAAATATCTAGGAATTCTGGAAGCAGACACCATTAAACCAACAGAAATGAAAGAGAGAATTGGAAAGGAATGCCTCAGGAGAACAAGAAAACTTCTGGAAACTAAATTATATAGCAGCAACCTAATAAAAGGTATAAATACATGGGTAGTATCACTAGTAAGATACTCTGGACTATTCATAGAGTGGACTAAAGAAGAACTGAGACAACTCGATCAAAAGGCCGGGAAACTCATGACCATGCACAATGTATTGCACCCGAAGGACGATGTTGACCGACTCTACATGAAAAGGAAAGACGGTAGGAGGGGACTAGTATATATAGAAGACTGTGTGAATGACACCAAAAAAGAACTAGAAAAATACATAATGCAAAATACTGTAAGGATAATTATGGCAGCGAGAGACACTGAAAAACTCAACAAAACAGAAAACAGAGAGACAAAGAATAATACAAGAAAAAAATGTGAAAAGAAACAACTACATGGAAGATTCATAAGGATGACAAAAGATGAGAATAACGAAAACACTTGTATATGGATGCAAAAAGGACACTAAACAAAGAAGCTGAACCCCTAATAAATGCAGCACAAGATAACTCGATAAGAACCAACTACATCAAAGCAAATATCGACAAAACACAAGAAAACAGCAAATGCAGACTGTGTGAACAGCTTAATAGGAAAACTAAATAATCACTAATAACAGCTGCACAAATAACGCAATTAGAACCAAACACATCAGAGCAAGGAGTAACAAGATATAAGAAAACAGTAAATGCAGACTCTACAGACAAAGAGATGCAACGATAAACCATATAGTAAGTGGATATAGCAAACTAGCCCAAAAGGAATACAAGAACAAGCACGACCAAATGGAAAAAGCAGTACACTGGGAATTGTGTAAACAACTGCATCTTGAACGCACAGACAAAAGGTACAACCATAAGCCAGCAACAGTAACTGAAAATTAGAATCACAAAATTCTATGGGACATGGACATACAAATGGATAAACCCATCCAAGCAAGAAGACCGGATGTCATAATAATTAATAAGAAGGAAAAGTCCTGCCAAATTGTAGACTTTGCTGTTCCATCTGACCACAGGATAAATATCAAAGAAAAGGAGAAACGGAACAAATACACAGCGCTAGCCAGAGAAGTGAAAGGGATATGAATGATAAAAAAAATCAAGATAGTACCTATAATAGTAGGAGCACTAGGAACACTTCCGAAAAACTTTGAAAAAAGAATGGGAGAAATTGGAATCAGAGGAATGATGGGAAAGATACAATGAATATCAATAATGAAAACAGCTGAAATATTAAGGAAACCCCTTGAATGCAGCCACACGAGCAGACCAGACGAACTGCTGCAGAGACAAAACATGAAAAAGCGTCATATGGAACCAAGAACATAGAAAATATATATATATCTATAAATATATATAAATCTATAAATATATATATATATATATATAAATATATATAAATCTATAAATATATATATATATATCTATAAATATATATATATCTATAAATATATATATCTACAAGAATAAAATAGCATTGGAATGCAAAAGGATATAGGGATGGTATGCCAAAAAGTATACAAACAAGATAGCTATGAATGGCTAGGCACATGGAAATAGAATTGCATCCAAAGTATAGCCCTATAGCTTTTTACAACCGTAATGATGGCACGGAATGAAGATTGGAGAAAAGCTATAGGGCTATACTTTGGATGCAATTCTATTTCCATGTGCCTAGCCATTCATAGCTATCTTGTTTGTATACTTTTTGGCATACCATCCCTATATCCTTTTGCATTTCCAATGCTTTTTTATTCTTGTTAATTAGTATTTTTACTTACAGTCTTATTTTTAAACTTACATTCATGATAGTATTGTCTTTTTTAGGAGTCGGCTCATTGCCGCCTCCATTAGTAGCAGGTCGCTTCCTGCTGGGTTTTAGGTCTTTGGGTTTTGGGCCTTAGGAGTTGCCTCTTGGTCCTCCATCGATTCTATATTACATAGAGAGTGCTACCGTCTCTCTGATAAAACAGTTAGAGTATTATAAAGTTCTAAAATGTTCATACCTTCACTATTAAATTTTTTCTTGGTTCATTCTTTGGCGTTTTGGCAAAGATTTGGCAGTTTTTGATATTTATATTTATAATAGTTTGTGCATGAGGCAACTTTTTTCCCCTTGGGATCCCTGTTATACCGTGCTTTTGAGTCAGCACGTGAGGCAGCCTTCTTTTTTTCTGGTTCTTTGTTATAAAGAGCACGTGAGGCAGCTTTTTTTTCCCTCGGAATCCCTGTTATACCGTGCTTTTGAGTCAGCACGTGAGGACGCCTTCTTTTTTTCTGGTTCTTTGTTATAAAGAGCACGTGAGGCAGCTTTTTTCCCTCGGAATCCCTGTTATACCGTGCTTTTGAGTCAGCACGTGAGGCAGCCTTCTTTTTTTCTGGTTCTTTGTTATAAAGAGCACGTGAGGCAGCTTTTTCCCCTCGGAATCCCTGTTATACCGTGCTTTTGAGTCAGCACGTGAGGCAGCCTTCTTTTTTTCTGGTTCTTTGTTATAAAGAGCACGTGAGGCAGCCTTCTTTTTTTCTGGTTCTTTGTTATAAAGAGCACGTGAGGCAGCCTTCTTTTTTTCTGGTTCTTTGTTATAAAGAGCACGTTAGGCAGCTTTTTTCTCTTTCGGGATCCCTGTTATACCGTGCTTTTGAGTCAGCACGTGAGGCAGCCTTCTTTGCCTCAGGATTTGCATGATACTTAATTTTTATTATTTCAGCATTTTTCTGATAGTATTCTTTTTGCTCAGATAATACCTTGACTTTGTTTTTTTCATAGTCTATATTTCTCTGAGCTTTTTTACTACGTGCTGACTTTGGCATTTTTTATTAAATGTAAACATATAACACTTATGTGTATCTTACTATAATATCACTTATCTTATAGCAAGACAACTCTCGTAGAATTGAGATACTGCCCCGTCACCAATAGTTAAAGTGTGGAACGGTATATACACCAATAGTGTAGTTGTTATCTTTATATGAAGTCCTAATCAGTGACAGTGTGAGGTTACTTGGTTAATTTATTGTAGTTTATTTTAGAAAACTTACTTATTTTTATTAGTAGATTGTGTATAGTAGCCACAATATCTAGTTATTTTTGTGGCTAGGGCTTGGATTTTGATTCTTTTTGGTCAGCTTCCGGTGAGTTCTTAGAAGATGACTTTCTTGCAGTTTCTTTTGCGGTTAATTTAACTTATTTCCTTTGGCGTTTGGTGAGTTCTTAGAAGAACTGGTCTGATCTACTTTTCTTAGCGAGCGAAGAGATTCAGCTGCATTTAACAATGGTTGCTATAGTGTATTTTTGCGCATGCGTGAGAATTTCAAGTTTCCTCCTTATTTTTCAATAGTTTGACAGTAGTCATGTGTCTTTCTGCCAAGAGCGACAGACGTCAGTGTTAGCCGTGATTGTCTAGAGGTTAGGACCCCACGTTGTGGCCGTGCTAACCTAGGTTCGAATCCTGGTTACAGCATTGACATTTTGTACATATTTTACAGTCCAAAATCTGAAGAATTATTTGTTTTTATAACATTGTTTTTTGACGTCGTACTTGCTGATAGGTTACTCTTATAACAATTTTGATCAACTGAGATAAAGATTTCGTGGTTTCATTAACGCTGGTGGGTTACTGTTTGAAGAAAAAACCTTAACGTTCACCTCAAATATTTAGCGTCCAAGAAATATAGGCCACTGGCAAACTGGAACGTCTGTGAGCATCCGGTGTATTATTTGGAGCTGTCCCTTTTGAGAGAAGTTCTGTGTTCGAAGTGGTCTGTCTACATTGGGTATATAGTGTTTAAAACTTGTTATTACACGTAATCTTATTTAATTATGGAGTTAGCTAAAAAGCGATGGGTCACTGCACTTCTCCGTGTAAAGAGCAGTCGATTGATGCTTGAACTGTTGTCAGAGACCGTTCGTACACCGAGATACATCGTCTCAAAAGAAAGAAGAAAGCAGAAGAAGAAAGAAGAAAGAAGAAAGAAGAACAATTGGCCATTTTTGTACCCTTTTTTTTTTTGCTCTCTTTTGACATTTTAACCGACGTTCTGACACTCGCTGGATTCGTAAGACGCTTCTCTGTAAGAATATGTACTTTTTGAAACTTATAAGTTGATTTTATTTGAGATTTGGATAGTTTTGTTTTGTAGGCGTATATAGGCGTGTACGGGCCATCCCTATATAGAGAGTGCTACCGCCTCTCTGATAAATATATATATATATATATATATATAAGTTCTCTATCTTCTCCCCCATCTCCTCCTATTACCCAATCACTATTCCCCCAAAAGAATGATGCCAAAATACCAAGAAGGGTCAAGGAGGCTGGAAAGACCAAGGAGAGAGCATTGACCAGACCTCCGTTGGACAAGTGTGAATGGTCGCTGCTAGCGAGAAATCGATGGTAAGCAACTGTTGCGATAACGCCTATTCATTTGCAAATATTATCAGAAAAGATGGGGAGCACTGGAAAACTGGGGAGACTTGTTGTCACTCAGCTTCTAGAGAACACCACAGGCTGTTTTCAAAGAGAGATCCTTTGTGATCTGTGTGAAACTCCTTGTGAACCAATAATGATAATAATAATAAAATGTTTGTTATGGTTAATATTAAAAAAATAAAGATTTTCTTCTTTCATAAAACTAATTATCATTATCATTTTAAAATCAGATTAATCATTAGATTAATCATCGTAGATGTATGTGAAAGATGATAATGTATGTACGAGCATGAAATGTCTTGACATATTATAATATATTATAATATATTATAATATATTATTATATATTATTACAATATACATTTGACAATTGAACATTGTCCATTAAATTCCACATAAGTTGTTCAGAAAAGGTGATTCAGTGCATGCCTGTAAAAAATGGAGAGTCTGCATGTTAAGTAAAAAGGTTAGACGAATTCTACGGCGAGTAAGGTCTGAGAGAGAATGTTCCCAAGACCAGAGTGGTGATCAGTAATTGTAATGTTGGAAATCCCTCAGAAAAGAGAGAATTTTCTTTTTTCATAATTTCAATTTAAATATTAAACTAGATTTGGAAAAAGTGAAGCAAGAATATTTAAACTTTTTCTTCAATTTTGATTTTTTTTTTTTTCAAGTTTTTCTCTTCTTATTAAGATTATCTTATCTTTAAGGTAGTCCATTTAATAATAATATTTAGAATGTTTGCTAATGAATCAGGAGACCGGGGTTCAATCTTCGATCAAGTCATATCAAATCCAAAAAAATAGTATTTGACACCATATTGCATTATAAATGGAATAATAAGTGGAACACTTTGGTATAAAAAAGAAAGTTTCAGGTGATTCTTTACTGTGATAAACCAGTTTACTTACATCCTTGCCAACACTCTGCCTTACATATGCTGTCCCCTCCATTATCTGCTAACTTTGCCTCTTTAAAGTCCTCCCCCTCAAGGTTAGAATCCCTGATGGAATTGGTGTTTATTCAGCTGCTGCAACTGTGCCTTTGTATGGTTTCTGTTGTGAGTTTAAGTGTATTACACATGCACAGTGTTGTGTCAAAGAAAATAACTGCAAAAATTTAAAAAATAATATTGTGCTACGATGTCAGGATCCACACAATTTACAAATGCGATAATAGTTATGTCAACTATGATAGTTACAGTGGTTGGGCCCCTATACATTGTCTATTCAAAGCATTCGAAAGCAATAGAGCATAGTATTGAAAACACTGTTGTAGAAGAAGAGTATACCATGCAACAAAGCTTGAGCTTCGACAATGTTCTAAGACACACTTGTTAAATCTATATTATAATATGCTAAAACGAGTTTAGTATTAAAAATAGCATCATTGGAGAAAAGTTTACTACATGATAAACATTCAGTAGAAAACACATTAATGCATTGAATATGATGTAATCTGAGGAGAGTATACCATGTAACAAAGTTCCAGTGGTGACCGTATTGTATCAATCAACAAAAATCATCTTTCTTGCCAAAATGTCATATTCTTGTGTGTGTGTGTGTGTGTGTTTGTGTGTGTGTGCGTGTGCGTGTGCGTGTGTGTGTGTTTTTAAAATACTTTAATGGCACATGCTCTGGCAAACTTATTGCACTTTTGGTTCATCAAGATAAATACTCCTGACGAACCCTATAAGCAGCAAAATCCCACCTCTTTACTGTAGACGGTCCCAGATGTTAAAATGCTTTTTACTCTAGTAAATGTTTTCCTCAAACCACTTACCATTGAAATTTCCTACCTGTACAAACACGGAGAAATTTGAATGTAATTTGAATAAACATCTTGCTACACAGTCCTTTACATCTCAGTTTGGAGAGTAAAGTAAAAAATGTTTAAACGTGGCTCAAAGAAAGAGGGTAATAGCAACAGCAGTCCGTTTAGAAGCATGTGAAGCATAGGACATAAGGGGTGAGAAGATATAACTAATTAGTGATCTTGCTCTTTCTGTCTACCCCCTCCCACTAGTCAGTGATTTAAAACGAATATTATATTGTATAAATGACTGTATTTGTATTGAGTTAGCCCTTTACATAAATAGGAAGCTTTGATTACAAGACAGCATTTGCTTGGTCTAGGAGGGTCACAAAAAGAATGTGTGTAACACAAGCGACTAGCAACCAAGTTATGAATAACAAAGTTGTTGCCTCCGTTTTTTCAGCTGATTTAGGACGAATTTGATGCACTGGATTCAAAAATCACATTGGTTTTGCTCAATCAGGTCAAGTTTTTGAGCTATGGCTACATGTAATTGTTTTACATTTTTGTTCACATTTATGTGTGGAACATTTTAGAAGTTGATGTGAGTAAAATGTCATGTTCAATAATTGTTTTGATTGGAAACGATTACTTTAACAACAAGAAATATTCAGGTCCGATAGTTCTAGGTGATTATGTTGAAAAGGGATCAATTTTAAGTCATAAAACCTCGAAATTTTCCAAAAATTGGTGCACACGAATGTTGACTGGCCTGTACAGGAGGAATTGGTGCCTTGCAAAGAAAGGAACACCCCCAATGACCTTCTCATGGACAGAGAGAATACTCTTCCCCCTGCTGCACAACAAGCTCGGCTTAATCAAGCAGTTCATCAAGTCTCTGGACAAGGATGGTGACTGATTCACTTACTTGTGCCAGGCTTTTCCAGGATTAATCATGGAGAAGTTGAAAGCTGGTATCTTCGATGGTCTTCAGAACTAACAGCTCGCCAGATTTTTGCTTGTTGAACATTATGTCACTTTCAGACAAGATAGAAGGCTCCTATCGCTCTTGGGATTTGTACACAACTGGCCAACTAGTAGATGGTCTGCAACAAAAAAAGGAATCATGTCGTCTTTTCTATGGCGACAATTTTATCGTTCCACCCTGTAGTAATGATTTAAAAAGTTATAAAAAATATAGACTTGGGTACCATAGACTAGAATCGAAACCAAAACGTTTAATGTCCAAGCAGTAGTCGTTATTTATCTTCCAGCAATCGTAACTGTCTGAGATACTTACAGATGCATACAAAAGATTAAAAATTAAGTAACTTTTTATTGTGAATGTTTAATTTTGTGCATGCACAAAAGTAACAGAGTAGCCGGAGAGACTTAAACCCACCCTTCCAGTCTAAATGGAACGAACCAAAAAATCACTGTTCCTTCCGGAATACAAAATCTGTGAGATTGCCCATCTGCATGACTACCCAGACTTAAAAGGCAAACAGAAGGCGCTCTATAACAAACTTTAAAACTTTGTGTATATTTAGGCGGACAACATCACGGACCCCACAAAGTTTAAGGATGCCCCGATGCTGACCACCTTCATAAGATCATGGATCAGAGCCCTATGAAGCATAGAGGAGGAGGCCAAAAAGACGTTCCCAGACCAGAAGCTGGTGGTTGAAAGACACCTGTCATTCAAGCAGCTTGCAGTAAGATACGAAGGTAGGGTCCCTTTTTATGTTCACCCTTCTTTTTACAGAGCATTAATGCTTATGTTTTCTTTGGACATGAGAGGCGCAGTACAAGACTGACACTCTCTCATGCAGTCTTGATCAGGTCTTCCACATTCTCACTCCTGAGGACTACAGTCCTGTGTGTGACACTGCTTAAACGCTGTCATCATGTCTTTGTACCTATAACATGAGGGGCATGAGATGCCAAAGCAAAGCCGTGGGCATGCTGAGGGATCTCATGTCCCTTAAGCTAGACATCGCTGCTATACAGGAGACCCATTTTATTTCAGGTGGAGATTGTCAGGTGCTGGCAAACGATTTTGA
Source organism: Euprymna scolopes (assembly GCF_053919585.1). Lineage (NCBI taxonomy): Eukaryota > Metazoa > Mollusca > Cephalopoda > Sepiida > Sepiolidae > Euprymna > Euprymna scolopes. The sequence goes on along the minus strand of NC_136513.1, from coordinate 68,029,075 downwards.
TGTTTACTCAGCATATGGCAGTACCTAGTTAGGAGAGGTGATGTAGACTTTCTATCTCGCCCTACGTTCCACTCTTTGAGACATTCGGACCATAAGCTGGTTATTGTCCGTTTGAACTTAAGCCCCTGGCCTAAATTAGCTGGATACTTGAAGTTGAATACCTCCTTACTGAAGATACAAGACTTTCAGGAGAAGGTTACAGAAATAATTCAGAGGGCTCTAGTGGAGATGGTAATGGGGAGTACACGGTCAGTTAACACTTAGGCTAAGATCAGATGTTTCTCTGTCTGAATAAGGCTAGACCAAAGAAGAACTTGGAGGATAGTCTGACCCAAATGGTGGCTTGAAGGGATTCTTTAGAAGTAACACTAGCTAAGGACAACCTATACTATTTGGTTAGCGAGCAGTATGAAGATCAAGTAGTCAGGGCTAGATTAATGAAAGTTTCCAATGAAGTTGTAAACGTTGACGCTGTAGAAATACATGGAAGGACATGCCCTTGTATTGACACAGGAGATATGCGAGGGGTTCCAGGAGCATTTGAAGAAACACTTCATCCAACTATCCAAACTCAGGGTCGAGGAGTTTGGCAGCTATTTGGCCGATTCGCCCCAACTTACTATGGCTCGAGTGGCTAGCTGTGATGGTTTGGTCATGGAGCATGAGATCATTACTGCACTAAAGCAGGTCAGGTATTGCAAGTCTTCAGGACATGATGGTCTTCCCTATGAATTCTACTTGAGGCTGTCACCCATGTTGGTCCCTATTCTGAAGGATGTGTTCAATTATTGATTTGCCCAGGGCTCTATTCCCAAGTAGGTGACAAAGGGAGTGATTGCTTAGGAAAAATATCCGGCATGGTAGGGAGGAAAACTTAGATAACTACAGGCCCTTAACTCTGCTAAACACAAAGTTGAAGATTTTGACAAGAGTTCTTGCAAATCCTTTGCAGGTTGTCTTCATTGATTTGATCGAACCTGACCAGAAATATGCTGTAAAGGAGAGATCGATTCAAGACAATCTGCATCTGATCTGCACGATCATAGAGGGAACAGAAGATGACACTGAAGCCGTGCTGATCAATTTAAATCAGTTCAAGGCTTTCAATAGGATCGACAATCGTTTCCTGGGATCAGTTCTAGTGGTTTCTGGTTTTAATCCAGTCTTCTGCAAGTGAGTCTCAGTTCTGTTCCACAAACCGACGGTAGCAGTGCAAGTAAATGGTTAGCTCTTAGAGTCGTTTGCCATCTTTTGGTTGCTGCTTTATGTCCTGGCGTTGGAACCCCTCCTTTGCAAGTTAAGGCACGAGACGGCAATACCAGTCCTGTGCATAATAGCTCTCCTTGGCGAGATGCACACCAGGATTTCTGCATTCGCCAATGACGTCACTATCGACATGTTAAGCCATACTGACATCAAAGCAATGACCAAGGTGCTCGCTTATTAAGAAGAAGTTACAGGGGCTGTTTTCAACCGCAGCAAGTTTGTTGGTCTGCGGTTGGGAGCCTAGATCAGCAAGCTTGCCCTTCCGGGCATACTCAGCTCGACCAATGGCCCTGTCCGTGTTATGGGTGTTTGGTTTGGACCAGGCTTACAGCTGGATAAGAACAGGTCAGAAGTACAGACAAAGGTAGAATCGTTGGTAGGGTCGAGCAGATGTGTGCACCACTTACGTCTTCCCACTCATCCTTTACCGTCTGTCTGTACTGCCTTTATTTAACGCCTTTAAGCTTTCACATAGTGCTTCCTCGCTTCTTTGAAAGAAGGGGAAGCATTATGTTTGCAAGGAGGTTTGTACTCAGAGTCCGAGCGAAGGAGGCCTGGGAATGCCCGATGTTAAATGTCACAGACGTGCCAAAACAGTGGCTTTCTAGGGTCGTTTTTTGATGAAGAATGTTCAGTGGGTCTTTGCGGTTCGAAGTGCCTTTCTTAACCTCAAACCCAACTCCTCAGTTGAAGGCCGTCGTAGGCTGAGAAGGGAATGTCGAGCAGCACTTAGAGCTGCGCCAAGGACCAGTGTCCTCTCACAGCCTAGGAAGAAACTTTATCAGGCACTAGTGGTGAGTACCACTTTAGATCCCTTTGGGGAGCAGCTGGGATGGTTAGAGGAGGAGATCTTTTAACAGTGGAATTGGATACTGAGCCGGGCTTATCTCAATAATTCTGAGTTTTCCCTGACCTGGCAACTTGTCCGGAACGCACTATTCCTCTTTGCCAAATTCCACTGCGATGACAGAGAAATTGAAATGGCTGTGCACGCCTTTTTCTATTGCAATAGACTTCAGGGACTCATGGAATATGTCACAGAGGTAACAGCTTACATCGACATCAAGCACCCATTGTTCCTAGACGCTACTTATGTTATAAACGATGTTGATTCACCGCTGTCTAGGGGAAAAAAAATGTTTTTTCTAGCTATCCTGGCAGTAGCAAGAATGGTGACATGAGTCACATGCCTTAAAAAGGTCTAGTGATCTGGTTGTTTACTTTAAACATCTGCTTAAAATGAAAATCAGATGCGATTGGAGGAGATTGCTTTGAGTGGATTTCAATAAGAGGTGGGTGCACAACACTAGTTTTTGCAACAGTCGAGGAGCCAGGTATGAATGCATGTTTCCTCCATGAGCATGGTATATGCAGTCCTGAGTTCTTCAGAACCCATTTCTTAGAATCAGTGTAGCATAGACATAAAATGACTCTTAGTTGGTGGTACAAATGAGGTACAAATGAGTCCTGTTTTGTTTCTTTTGGTGCTAGAGAGCCTCTGAAAATACCCAACCCCCACATTTTTTATACCCCATGGTCTTCCCTTACAGTTATTGCTTCTCAGGGAGAAACCCTACTAAGATACTCCAGAGGTATTTTATTTGGTTTATACATTTATTTTGGGAGATTTTTTCTAGATCTTTCCACTCCCCATTATTCGTTGTAAACACATTCATCAAACTTTATTCCAAGAAATTTAAGACTTTTTATTTACCAATCAACTTTTTCCACATCACACATTTGATTAATGTAATATAATCAAAAAAATGACTATACACGCACACATATATAAACATATTTATAATATTTTAGGGGGATTCATTAAGTAGGCTTATCAGCACGGTGTGAATGCGGTATTGTGGTGAAAGGTGCCAACTAAGAGTAATCACAAGATTCATAGACAAATAGAAAGACCCCGGCCCCCTCTCTCATTCTTATTAGGGCTTCATACCTAAGTTTGTTGATATTGTAAATGACAGATTATTGTATTCTTACTCTAAATTGTATTTTTTCAAGGCACAATAAACTAAATATACAAGATCACAGTGTAGTATCTGTTCTGATGCTACACAAAAGTTAATTCGTCCTTAGTCAATGTAGAGGAAACCCTTCTATAATAAGGCAATTTTTATTTTTGCTTACTTCCAGAGTGTCCTTTTTGGGGGAGCTGGTCCCCCCCCCCCCCATCCACATTAAAAACGACCGTGTCTCATATTTTGTTTTCGTGGGGAAGCAAATAAATGGCAATAGAAAAAGTAGGCTTTTAATATCAATGTCAGAGTGAGAAAAAAAATCTTAACTCATATATATATATATATATATATATATATATATATATATACTAGCAAAATTACCCGTCGTTGACTGGGTTCAAAAGCAGGTTAAAAAATGGACTCTGATTTATGAAAGTGTGATAGGTTATGAAAAGGAAGGGTTGTAAAGAGATAGCTTCGAATTTGGTGGTATCAAAGCCAAAGCAAAATATGATGAAAGTAAAAATAAGATAGATAAACCCCATAATTTATTATACCATACCTGTTCACACTGAAACACTTATCACAATATTCTGTGGATCTATATTAAAAAACCTTGTTAAACTTTGTGACATATTTCCATTCTATGGAGGTCAGGTGCGAACGAACACCCCATAATTTTATTATACCATATTTCTTCAAACTGAAACATAATTATCAAAGTATACTTACGCAGATAGATAAGAAAAGTCTTTATTAAAGTTTGTACCTATTTCAATTCTATGGAGGCCAGGCGCAAACACAGACCCCACAATTTTATTATACCATCCCTATTTAAGTTAAAACATATTATCAAAGTATTATTATGTACATCTATATCAAAAAAACTTGTAAACGTTTTTTTTAATGTTTAAATTTTTTATTTCCATACTTTGTGGACCAGGCGCGTATGCAGACCCCACAATTTTAATGAATCATCATTATGCCAGATCAAACATACCCATTCCTGTGTCTCGATACATCTTCTATCATTATATGTGATCAGTTTTCTATAATAGTCAACCGTATAGGAGCCTATTCGTGACCAGACACACACACAGACGTTCAGCTTTATATTATATATATATATATATATATATATATATATATATGATTACTTCATTCAATCACATAAATTAATATACAAAGATATAATTTTATGCGTAAATTTTTAAGTATTTACTTCAACAGTGCTCAATATATAGGTAGAGCTAGATAGTAAGTTATGAAAATATATATGTCAATTAAGCAATTAAGTTCTGTGTAGCTTAATTGCCATATATATTTTCATAACTTACTCTCTCTCTCTATCTCTCTCTCTCTCTCTCTCTCTCTCTCTCTCTATATATATATATATATATATATATATATATATATATATATATATAAATTTGGAAGCTTAATGCATTGTTCTAGGTGAGGTAACTCTATTAAAAACTGCAAGGAAAATGCTTCAAGTTAGTAGGAAAATTCAGTGTTTTTTGGGATTGAATGATGACTGTTGTGTCCGTTTTTTTGTAAGCACATAACACCAATTTTTTTTAAATGTTATTCGTACATTTTATGATATTCAATTTTTGGTGCAAAAACATTACTCAGCATTAATATGGTAATAACTTTAAATTTAACTTTGCAAAATCCCATTTTCGTTTAATTTTCAAAACAAAAAATAAATGAACAACAAATCTTACAAAAGTAAAAGTGGTACAATAAAACTAAAGCTGAATAATATAAAACATTTATTATAAACTGTTAAATATAGTTATGCAAATTGGGCATACAAATGAGTTTAAGACATCACTCTCTAAAATATATTGAATATTTCAAAAGAAATTTAAATAACAGTGAACCGGTTTTTATAGGAATATAGGTGTGATAACTAGGGAAAAAGTGTCGCATTTATTCATTTAGTTGACTGTTCACACACACAACATAACAGAATTGTTTTGTAGAAAAGAACTATTCAACGCTTAACCTGGCTACATTCTCTATTTAAGAGGATCTGAAAGTATACATGACTTGCTGCTTTGGTTTCTCCTTGCAAATAGGCAAGTGTGGGAAAGGAAGTACCGTTTTCAGATGAGACCATCAACCTTTAACTTGGTCTTTATAAATAAATGGCACTTGGATTGCTAGGCTAAAACTCAGAGAAATACAATATGTTATAAAGTTCTTTCCTGTATAATGGATTAAGAAAGTTAAAAGAAGAAATAGTGACATTATTTTAGGTTGACTTCCTTTGTCTTTTAAAATTACGTATGTTTGTATGTTTATATTTTTGTGTGTACAGGAATCACTCTTAAACTAATTAACAGATCATTATGAATTTTGGAGCACAGCTGATAGGCATGTCGGCTATATGTACTTTAATTTAGTTTCATGCTAATGTGGTCGAAAAATAGGGGATGGGAGTCTTTTGTGAAAATTCATTTTTTGTCGAATTTAACAAAAGTATTAGACATCATTTAATAAATATTTTCCAAATTTCAGTTTTTTACTTATTTATTTCAGTTTCAGAATTGTAATGACTTTTAAGGACTATTATATGGATACAACCTCACCTTTTAAAAATTCAAAGATATCAGATTTGCATTGAATTTGATCCATAATTATTAGACACCAGTTAAGTAAAAATCCCTGAATTTCAGTTTCTTCTTAAAACTCCTTACGCTTAAGTTTTAAATTTTACACATTTTCTAGAATGAAAATCCTGGAACATCTTGATTTGAATCTTCATAATAAAAGTGACACAAAACTGTTTTCTTTAGAGAATTAATTTTACTTGCCCTGGAATGGGTATTCTCTCATTTAAAATGAATTGAGCGAATAAGCTTTATCCATAACCATGTTTATATATTTGTTCTTTGGATAGAGTAAAAATTTTTTCTTTTTCATTCATATATGAATATATATATTCATACATGAATTATCGGTCTTTAAACTCTCCTTACACATAAACAAAGAAATTAAGCAAAATATACAAAAAAAAAAATACTCAGAAAAATATGAGAATATTAAACATGTTTGTCTGATGCAGTTAGACTCCTTATCTCATATATGACAATCTATCCAAAAGGAGAAAACTGATGTAAAATCTGAAGCTAAAATAATTGCCTTGATATATCGCTGTGTTATAAGCATAGCATTAGAGATTGCTATTCATATTTGCAGAAGTGCATGACCCCCCCCCCAATGTTATAAAAGCCAAAACTTTGGCGTAAAGTACTACACAAAATTAACAACCAACCTCACAAGCCCAGCACACAATAGCACTTTAAATCCATAAACACTTTTACAACCAAAAGATGAAAACTTTGGATTCAAAATAAAACCAATCTCCAAAGAAGAAAATCTACCCATAACCAACATCCATGAAACTGTTCTACTCAAAACCCCTTCTTGGAAAATCGTAACCCCCAATATCAATCTAAGTTTAAGTAAATATGAAAAGAACCCATCCAATAACTTACCATGATGATCTCAATAAAATCAAAGAAAAGTATCCAAACCACACACACATCTATACAGATGCGTATAAACGAAATAACGCAGTGCAGCAAACCAACCAAAAAATATACAAACAAATTTATAATCCTTTCAAACTCCCAATTTACTTTAAAAGCTATCAAAAATAAAAAAAAAGATGGACAACCTCCTAATCGTAAAATTACTCCACAAATTAACAGAATCCAAAAAAGAAATTATTTTCTGCTAGATACCGAGCATTTCTGGTATCAAAGGCAACGAATTAGTTGATTCAGCAACAAAAAACTGCTTCTCAATTGATCCGAATTTTAAAATTCCCTACTCAGATCTTGAAAGACATATCAATAGATATCAATGGAAAAATGGCAGATTTACTGAAATGAATATCTTAACAACAAACTTCATGAAAAAATGCCAAAAATTAAAAAACAGGAACAAAATACGAAACTAAACAGAAAAGAAGTCGAACTAACAAGAATAAAAATAGGCCATACTCACTTAACCCACTAATATCTCCTAAAAAAAGAAAGCCAACCCATCTGTATACCTTGTTAAACACCACTCGCAATCGAACACATATTAATTGAATGCACTGATTTTGTAACAACAAGAATAATTTCTACAAAGGAAAAAATATTAATAAAAACAATCCCCATATCATACTTTCATACCTAAAATAAACTGGCCTTTATAAAAAAAATTTAAAAAGAACTCACTTATACAATAGCTAGAGCAGGGAGTAAAGGCTCTTTGAACCCATAGACACTCGGTATGAAATAACCCAAAGGGTTGACATGCCGGCCATAAAACCCAACAAAACAAACAAACATGTACAGAAGTATTAGTCACTAAAATCCAATGATGTATAGATGGCCCTCGGGGATCTCATTTGTCATGCTAAAAATAGGATGAGTTGGGAAATGTACACAGATCATAAGACAACCTCATAAATACTGTGGAAAGTATGCTTTTCCTGATACCTATGCAAACAGCTTATGCAGATCTGCTGCTGCCGATCTAAAAAGTCATTTACGAAGTCACAGGTAAGGAAAGTATAACTGAAGAAACGTAACGAGATGGCAATCATCTGCCAAGATGCAGCGACTCATCATGTATGCGTGTATATATGCAAGCATGTGTGTATGCATTTACAATCCTTCTGATCCATTCGAGCATGTATGTAAATATATGTATGACTGAGTCAAACTTTGGAATCAGACAAGGATTCAATAGAAAATTTGACACACGGGACACATTTGGGTCAATACAAAAAGAAAATCAGTTTGGGTTCCTTCATAAAAAAAAACAACTGCCACACATAATGTACGCAACTACAATAAAATAATGATTCTTTTTATTAGTGTTCACCCTCTATTAAAAATGATGGAAAAAATTATGCTGCATCAGTGTTCGCACTAATATTCATATAAGATAACATCTCAAGCTGAAATAAAAAAATATTTGTGCAAACACTGACGAACCATAATTTTTTCCGTAATTTATAGCAGAAAGTGTACATATCTACATGCATATAATATATCTATTATTATATATCACATATATTTATTATTATATTTAGATGTATATCTTCACAGGACTTGCGACTTCATTCAATATTTAACTTTTTACAGTTCGTCCAGTGAAAATGTTTATACACTCCATTGTGTCGCATCATATAGTAGCCGTCCCCCGGCAGAACTTTACAACTGGATCTCAAGTGGCTCACACTCTCTACTTCTGTGTTGCAGGACCTGCACTTGTTGCCATTGCTGAGACTACTCATCTTTTTAAAAACATAACTTCAGTCATCATAACAATGCGATTTACAATCCCTCTCAACCATTCAGGCAGAAAATAATTTTTTTATATTTTCTATATTTCAAACTTGTGAGTTATGTAATATTACATGTTTTTCATTTTTTTTTTACTATAATAATGCTCTATCCTCAATATTGAACAGATTTTATCATACATTATTTCATAATATTTGAAAGCATATATATATATATATATATATATATATATATATAAAATATAAAATATATTTTAGTCATCGACATACAGACCTGTTTCGTTGTTTCACAACTCATCAGTGCCGCTAGACTAACACCTCTCCCAAGCCGAGGATCGAACCTAGAACCGTCGTGATGACAGTCGGCAGTCCTACCCCTTGACTACGGAATCGGTGGCCGAAATTAACCTGTCCGAACGATTATTTAAATAAACATTCGTCCGCTACTCGTAGAGGGCTCAAACGTTTGTTTGTAAACAAATCGTGAGCTTCGCATTATTTCAGCTAAATTAAGTAGCGAGTAAGATAATTTACGAGAGTGCTCTACCAAAGAGGGGAGCTTTATAAAATATATTTTAGTCATCGACATACAGACCTGTTTCGTTGTTTCACAACTCATCAGTGCCGCTAGACAAACACCTCTCCCAACCCGAGGATCGAACCTAGAACCGTCGTGATGACAGTCGGCAGTCCTACCCCTTGACTACGGAATCGGTGGCCGAAATTAACCTGTCCGAAGGATTATTTATTATATATATATATATATATATATATATATATATATATACAGTGTATCACAAAAGAGAGTACACTCTCACATTTCTTCAAATATTTCAGTATATCTCTTCATTGGACAACACTAAAAAAAATGATTTTTTGACACAATGAAAAGTAATCTGTCCACAGCATATATAACAGAGTTAATTTATTTTCTCCTCAAAATAACTCAAAATATATCCATTAAAAGCTAAAGCTCTGGCAACAAAAGTGAGTACACCATTAGCAAGTACACCCCTAAAAAACTACACCCCTAAAAAGTGAGTACAATCCTAAACAACTACACACCTAAATGTCTAAATTGAGTACTGCTTCCCCACCACCACCAAAATGCCATGTGATTCATTAGTGTAACTATGATATGTGTTTATAGGAAGCAGGTGTATTTGTAGTGCAGCTCTCACACTCTCTCTTACCAGTCATTGAAAGTCCAATATGGCACCACATGGCAAAGAACTCTCTGAGGATCTTAAAAAACGTATTGTTGCGCTACATAAAGATGACCAAGGCTACAAGAAGATTGCTAACATATTGAAACTGAGCTGCAGCACAGTGGCTAAGATCATCCAGCATTTTAAAAGAGCAGGGTCCATTCAGAACAGGCCTTGGGTAGGTCATCCAAAGAAACTGGGCACACATGCTGAGCGTCACATCCAAATGCTTTCTTTGAAAGATCAGCATAGGAGTGCTGTTAGCATTGCTGCAGAGATTAAAGAGGTTGGGGCTCAGCCAGTTAGTGTTCAGACCATACGCTGCACACTACATCAAATTGGTGTGCATAGCTGTCACCTCAGGAGGAAGCCTCTTCTGAAGGCAATACACAAGAAAGCCTGCAAACAGTTTGCTGAAGACATGTCAACAAAGCCCATAGATTACTGGAACCATGTCCTATGGTCTGATGAGACGAAATTTAATTTGTTTGGTTCTAATGTGTGACGGCGACCAGGTGAGGAGTACAAAGATAAGTGTGTCATGCCTACAGTCAAGCATGGTGGTGGGAATCGCATGGTCTGGTGCTGCATGATTGCTGCAGATATTGGAGAGTTACCTTTCATTGATGGAAACATGAACTCCAACATGTACTGTCAAATACTTCAGCAGAGCATGATCCCCTCCCTCCAGAAACTGGATCGCAGAGCAGTGTTTCAGCATGACAATGACCCAAAACACACATCCATGACAACCACTGCTTTACTGAAGAGGCTGAGGGTAAAGGTGATGGACGGCATGTCTCCAGACTTGAACCCAATAGAACATCTTTGGGGCATCCTCAAGTAGAAGATGGAGGTGCACAAAATCTCAAATATCCGCCAGCTCTGCAACATCATAATTGAAGAGTGGAAGAGCATTCCAGTGGCTACATGTAAATCTCTGGTAAATTCCATGCCCAAGAGAGTAAAGGCAGTTTTGGATAATGATGGTGGCTGCACAAAATATTGAGAGTCAACATATTGTATGTTAATATTGACAACTTTCCATTAGGGGTGTACTCACTTTTGTTCCCAGGGATTTAGCTTTTAATGGCTATATTTTGAGTTATTTTGAGGGGAAAATAAATTAACCCTGTTATATATGCTGCAGACAGACTACTTTTCATTGTGTCAAAAAATCATTTTGTCAGTGTTGTCCCATGAACTTTGAAGAAATGTGAGGGGTGTACTCACTTTTGTGATACACTGTATATAACCGTCGAGTTTCGATCCTTGCTTGAGGTAGTTGCTTGTCTAGCCGCACTGATGAGCTGTGAAACAGCGAAACAGTACTGTATGTGAATGACTATAGTGCTCCCTATCTTGGGTTGAGCAAATTAAGAAGTGATGTGCAAATTAGCATTGGTGTATGAAGCGATGCTCTTTGTGTAAACAAATTGAGCTTAGGTATTTGGACATCTGATTAGCGTAGTGGTTAGAAGCTCCAACCGTCATATGGGCGGTCGGGTTTCAATCCTGACTGGAGGTAGTTGCTTGTCTAGCCACATTGATGAGCTGCAAAACAGTAATATATATATATATATATATATATATATATATTAGTGGTGGGACGATTAATCGGAATCGTTAATCGTAAGAATCGTGTATTTTGGGAGGTATCGGAATCGGAATCGCATCGTTAAAAAATACCTTAATTTTCCGATTCCTTCATTACGATTCTTTTAGTCTGATGTTGAAAACAATAAAAAAATTTCCTGATATTTCTAACCGCAAGAGAGAAATAAAAAGAAACCAAAGAAATTCATTATTAACAGGGCACCAATGCTTAGTGCCCCTCCCTTACAAGGTTCATTCATTCAGATCTATTGTAATCAAAACTACAAAAGAGTTAACTTGAAAAGAAGTATGCAGGGCTCTACATTGCGAGTAAAAATTAAAAAACGCTTATCTTTTTGGCGATTGTTTTTTTTTTACTGAGCAATCTTCTAATACTGAATGAAAATGCTTTTTCAACTTATATTTTCTTAAAATAAAACGAGCAAAGTCAAATTATTTAAACAGTAAAAGGTTTAATAGAACAATATACTTTTTTTCTTCTTTTTTTAAAAGAAGGCTTTTGAAAGAAATATCTCTAAAATGAAAGTGATCACGTTGTATTATTTCGCAAAGTTTTGACAGTAGTCGGTTTCTTTTGAAGTTTCAAAAAAATCGACCCCATACCTATCTCTTCCAAACCTAAAGTTATTAAATAACCCCTTCGTTAATTTAAGGGTAATTAATTCAATTCAGTCAAGTTTTTTTTTTAATTTCATTGAAATAAAATCCATTATTTTTTTTTTTTTCTACAGAAAGATAAAACCCTGAATTTGATTATATTAAAAGCAGAATAATATAATCTTTTTTCGAGAATTTTAAATTGAAAATTAAAAGTGTTTTGCGCAGTTTTTTGCCGAACGAAAAAGAAATTAATATATATATTTTAAAAGGTTTTGTAATCAATTAATTTTTATGTCTAAATAATATTTACGATTAATTAAATAATTTCATTTTAAAAAGTATTTATAAATAGAATTTTACTTAAGACTTATAGTTTAGCAATATTGAACCGCATCAACTATGTGTTAATTGAACACAGTCAACTAAAAAAAAATTCAAAAGAAAATGCATATTTGCATTTCATTATGTAAACTTTTATACATTGGTTTCAAAAATTAAATTCTATAAGTTTTTTTTGTTAACTACCGGTTGGTACAATTTACCGCCCCATCCCTTTATATTTTTTTTTATTTTTGTCTTTTTTAGCGGATTATCTTCAATTAATTATCCAAATAAGTGACTAGCTTTAAAACAAAATTTAATAGTAAATTATTTGTTTACAGATAAACTGAATTTTCTAATATGGCCCAAAGTCAAAAAAAAAGTCTTGCATGGAAACTTTTTGAAGTTGATGAAGATGATGAGTTGAAAGCCATTTGCAAAGTCTGTCAAATTAAAATATCGCGAGGAATAAAACCATCTAACATGACCACAACCAACATGTTAAAACATTTAACTATGAAGCGTCCAAATAAATTGGAGGAGAAAAATAAAAAAGAAAAGGAACAAATAATTACCAACTAGTCACTCAGAACAGTTTTATTAGTGAGGGTCGAAATCGCAGTGTCTTTTTTTTTTTGCCTACGTCACCATCTAGGTGTCACCAATCTTTTTAACCCTCCTTAACTTCAAAGACTAAATACAATATATACAACTAAAAAATAATTTTTAAAAATGCTGATTCTATTCATGAAAAATTCTTTTAACTAGAAATTAAAACTTAGGTAAAGATAGCTGACTGACAGCAACAGGAGCACTGGTTGACTACTGAACCACGTGGAAAGTTGTGGGGGGAGGAAAAAAAGGAAATTAAATGATGATAATAAACTATGATAACCGTCTTTGAAAGGCACTAAACTCCTAAAATTTACTTCTTTAAAATTTTAGGCGGCACTCCCCGGCGATTTTAAAGCACTCTCTCTCTCAAAAAAAAAAAAAAAAAGATTTAATTTTTAAGTTTGGGAAAGATATATTTATTATAACCGAATTCCTGTATGACGACTGGATCTACTTTATTGGACGTTAATTTATGAGATAAGTAACTTTTTCAATGTTTAATATGTTTTTAAAGTTTCAATTATAAATTAAATTTTTTTAATTGCGTTTATTTTTCAATTTATTTAAAAAAAAAAAACAGGGTTTTAAATGCATTTTTCAAGGTAACAAGCTTCGAAAGAAGTCTAATAAAAAAATCACTTATTTTTAATTTCAACAACCCTGAGAATTTAATTATTAAAATAATATTGAAATGTGACATTTTTTTTATTTAACATTGCTATTAGTTCAATTAATTTTCTTTCAATAATTCATTTCACTCAACAAACTTCACCATTTTTTTTTAAATCTTTTTCTGTAATTTTGGTAATTATGTTTGCTCAATTTTATCTAGTATTTCATTTGTTTTTTATAGTGGTATCATTTTTATATGTGTTCCTTTGATATACCCTATTTCAAATTAGTTTGGCTAAACTTATTCTTCACGTTAGAAACAACGTGTAAAAGCAATGAAAAAGTAAGAAAAAATAATAGGTGTTAAGTACTCCTTGTGAATTATGGAGGTCTGAAGAACTGCCGTCACAAATACAACTATCAATAGCCAAACAAAAAAATCGTTTTTGAAATTCCTTTAATTTTAACTTTTCGCTATACCTACCTTTTGGTATAAAACACAAAAACTTTCGATTAATGGTATTTCTCAAATATGGTCGTTAACTTTGGAAAGGTTATTTTGTATCTACGGCGCTATGTCACGTGGTATATTGTTTTTTTTTATTACGCACGTTCATTTATAAATTATTAAATTAAATATTTATCTTTTTTATATTTAATTAGTATATATTTTCTTTCTCTTCCGTTATATTTTTTATTTAATTCATTAAATCTGTAAATTATGAGGACCAAAATAATGAATCGTGTTAATTTATTCTCTAATTTTCTTGTTTTTGTTCTGTTATATAAATTCTATTTTATTTGTTTTTTCTCTGAAGGATAAATTCTATTTTCTTTGAGTTTTTTTTTCTGTATTCCAATTAAGTAAAATAAATTTTCTCTAAAATAAATTTTGCTAATTTTTCCGTTTAGTTTACTATATAATAATTTTAT
>NC_136513.1:67944613-68012113 GCF_053919585.1 Euprymna scolopes | reverse complement strand
TGAATCATGTGAACTTTCCATGAAGGATTTAATAGTGTTCAAAAAGTTATTTATCTGAAAAAAATCCATCATGAGACAATTTCATGTGGAATGAGGTAGAGTGAGGGGGGGGGGGGTCTCTCACACCAACCTAACAGTTGTGATACTGACTCAGTAAATTGTTCTCTTTTTATTTTATTATTTATCAAATATTTATTGAACTCTAAAACGCAGTAGAATGAAACTAAAACAAAAGTTTAAAAATCCTGTTTTTAAAATATAATTACAAGATGAAATATCACCAGATTGCATTTTGGTTTCTTATGCATCTTTTAATTAAAAAAAAATACATTTTTTTGATTAAAAAAAAAAATGTTTTCCTCCTCCTTGGGAAATCATCACTTACTTTCTCTGCGAGCCTGATATTGTTAGCATATATTAAAAAGAAACCCCATCTTTTCTGGTCTTTTTTTTTTCTTTCCTTTAATGATTTGGGATTCAATCGATAATTTTATGAGCAACGATATTCACACTTAACTTTCAAAACCTTATTTTGTAAAATAATAATTTAGTAAAAAAGGGCGTTGTAAGAATATTTATGGAACTTGAAGACGACCAATTGATTTTATTGCACAAGCATTTCTAATAGCTTTATTATATGGCATGATCACATTGACACAGCGGTTCTCGTCAGCAAAGTTAAATGATGCTAACCCGACGGTCACTATCAAATGGGTGAACATTTGGGAATATTCGCTGCTGTATGTCATCATCTCTGCTGACCAACATATACATGCGGAACCGTATGTGAATCTGATAGTTTCTTGAAAATTCCTGTTTCAGTGGAAGTTTGATGCTCGTTAAGGTCGAATACCATACCTTCATTGAATTAGCTTTCCAAAAAATGTAATTATGTAATTATTTTTTATTTATTTATTTATTTATTTATTTTGCTTTGGGGTACCGTTTATCAAAGCCTGGAGGCCAGTCTATGATAAGGGTCAATGAGTGTTAATAAGTCGGTGAGATGATCAGTAATGGGTGAACTTGAGTAGAATTTAATTATATAAAAGGACGGCTCAAGAGGAACTTATTTACATTAGACTTGAAAACGACCATGTTATAGTAAACTGGGATGCAGCCCTACTGTATTGTGTTCCACAGACGGACAATTTTAGGAAAGAAGCTCTGATTATGGAATTTTCGTTTAGTTTTAGGCATAGATGGAGAGGGAGGGAAATTATTGACTGCTGTTTTTTTGTTTGTTTTTGTTTTTTACTTAGGGAAGGGCGTCTCAACTTATCAAGGGCTGGAGGCCACTTTAGGATATTGGTTTTATCTAGATGAGTATTTGTTGTGAACATT
Source organism: Euprymna scolopes (assembly GCF_053919585.1). NCBI lineage: Eukaryota > Metazoa > Mollusca > Cephalopoda > Sepiida > Sepiolidae > Euprymna > Euprymna scolopes. Next base: position 68,010,769 of record NC_136513.1, on the reverse strand, counting down.
TTTCAGGGGTAATCACAGGTTGAAGCTTAATCTGACACTTACCATAAAAGTATCGATAAAGTAGAGATAGGCTTGCCACGTTGGAGTAGGAGGGGCATAATGAAACAAAAATAAAAGTAAAAATAATCCCGGACAACATCACAAACTATATTGCATAATAGCTGTAATATTTTTTTAATAAATTTTTAAACAATTTTTTCGAAATTTAATTGTGCAGTTTAGTTGCTGTTGTGTAATAATACGGTGAGACATGCAGGAATTTTAATAAAATATTTCAGCAGATTCACATCGACGCAGCACACAACTTATGTGAGATTCGAACTCGATTATTACCACCATAAAAACTACTGCCTTAATCATGTGTATTCTGCTTATTTCTTTTTTGTGTCAGTCAATCACACATTTATATTTGTGCATAGACAAACTCCAAAAACACTATAACTTATGAGTATATAACTAAATTATTATTAAATAAGATTTAATGAAACTTTGGAATTGAACATATTTGTTTAGTCCTCTCATAATATTCTTCATCATTCAACTGACAATCGACCTCATTATCTTTCAGTAGCTTTGGCTTTGGTAAGTAGTGATTCATTAGAAATGTGTGCGTGTATGTCTACATGTGTATGTGTATGTTTGTCTACATTTGTGTATCTACATGTGTGTGTGTGTGTTATTTAATTCACGTGTGATATATAGCAAGAAATGTTAAATACCAGTTTTGACTAATTTCTGAGGAACTAATTTCCTTTCTGAATGTCCATCGCCATGAAATAAAGACAGCCACTGGTAACAAGGGAATGACCAACATTTCTTTTTTGCCATATTCGTAAGTTCAATTCGATTTAAGAACCAGGCATCTTCTTTTTTGCTGCCAGAATTCTGTAAAAGAAATATTAGAAAATTAATGAACACAGTAGAAACAAGAAAATAAATCAATCGTAGGACTGTATACCTTCACCTGACAACATAAAGATGAACTAACATTTTATCTCGGCCATACTTGTGCATATTATTCACTTTTTTTGTTAATTATCATAAAAAAGTTTAAAATATGATATTTATTTAATGTTTTTATGTCATTATCCAGTTTAAAATAAAATATACGGCTCAATCATATTGACGCACCGGTTCTCGACAGATCACCGAAGTTAAGCAACGTTGAGCCTGGCCAGTACCAGATGAGTGACTATTTGGGAAGGTGAGACACTGTATGTACCACAAGGTAAAATACCAGGTTGGGAATCTGGCGTTGTCTATCCTTCTCTCGAGGGTAAGTGAGTCTCTCTTAAGCCGTGGTAGGTAACCCATCTAGTGATGGAGTCACGATAAAAAATACCTTGATAGCCCTGGCGAAGCATCAAGTATTCAGATACGGACAAGATTAGAATTACACTACAAACTCGTGTAGTGAGTTCAATCTCGGTTGTGGCCACGTGTTACGTTAAAATACAATCCCTTAGATGTACGTGAGATTTGAACTCAAGAACAGACATTGTAAAATCTATTACCTTAGAAATATTTACTCTGCCTATTCCTTTATTCAACCAATCAGAAAATCATCATAGCATTTTAATAGTATATCGATAAATTTGTTTTATGGTTTTTATTTTCGATTGAATGAGCAACCTGAATGACATGGAAAACTCAAACTACTATTAATATCTGAAAATAATTCATTTCTAACTTTCGATATTTTATATGAATATAATCTTTTTTATATGAGTATATCTTATATGTAAAGGTGTCCCCCCCCCTCCTATATTAAAGCTCAATAGTTTAGTAACAAATTACTAATTACAAATCACTTATACCAGAGAAAATCCTATGTTTTACAAAACCACAATTCGCCTATGCATGGAGTATTGTTGTCATATCTGGCTGGTGCACCAACCACTAGTCTCTCACTCTTAGACAGGATCCACAAAAAGAGTCTCAAAACTAATAGATCCTGTACTGTCGGCCAAGTTCCAACCTGTCTCGTTGCCGCAATGTCACATCCCTGTGCCTGTTTTGCAAGTATTTTAATGGAATGTGCTCTGACGAACTCATAACACTTGTGCTCCCTCAATGTACATTCTCCTGACTTACCCGACGAGCAGCTAAATCCCACCTCTTCACTCTTGGGATCCCCAGAAGCTGGAAATCTTTTTACTCAAATAGTTTCTTCCCTCAAACTGTTATACTCTGGAATTTCTTCCATGTTTCCTGATTCTCTGGCTGTACTAACTTGCAGAATTTCAATGTAATGTGAACAGACATCTCACTGCACAACTAGACATGATCCCAATAGTATCTTCTGACATTCCAAGTGGCAGTATGCCTTGTTAGGTATGAAAAAGAGTTTTAAAAAATATCACATCCATAAATTTGTTCAATTAATGATTTTAACTAAATATTAGTCTATGTTGTTAGAAAAAAAACTTTTACTTTTTATCGATCTCCTTCATTTTAATATTTCGTCCTGCTCGATATTTTTTTCCTAAAATAGTAATACATAAAGGAAGTAAGAGGAGTTTTCACACTCACACTAAGTTCTACTACTACTGCCACCCATATAAACTGGGAAGACATTTTGTAAGACGCGCCATTTTGTTATTATTTCATATTTCAATATTGTACATTAAATATATTATCTTTACAGAATTAGTTACAGTTTTTATAAAAATTTGGTTCGATTAATAATTTATTAATAGAACAATACTGTAATAAATAGGTTTAACTTTTAAAATCTTATTTAAAAACATAATAATTTGATAGAAAATAAAGGACATAGTTAAAAAATATTTTGAAAAATTAAACAAAAATGAAAGTAAAAAATTCCAGACAATGGTCCATATATATATATACAGTTTATATATAAATCACTTAAGTGAAGTTGTTGATAGTTTGGTCTGTCTGCCCAGATTTCACTCTTTTCTTGCGCTGCATATGAATCAACATCTCTACGTTTTTATGGAAAGAAAGACGTTTAGTACAAAACATTGTGACTAAGTGACATCTAAAAGTACTCAAGAATTGTTGGGGTGCAATTGACAATGAAAACATGACCCACCCTTAAATGTTTTTCTTTTCATTCTTTAAATACAAATTACCAATTTTAACATTTAAAGTATTCTTTTAGACAAAATAATACTGATGCCTTTTCTAGTATAAACATAGCACTCTTACCAGAGGAAGGAGTTATTTATAAATTGTCTGTAAGCATTACTATGGGATCCATGCTTAAGACTGGAATTTGAGTCTTGCCAGCTAAGTGAAGAAATATGAAAAAAATTTGAGTCTTGGCAGCTAAGTGAAGAAATATGAAAAAAAATATAAATAAAGGAGGCAAAATGTTTTCTGTTGATTAAAATAATGTGCTTGATACTCTAACTTCGTTATGTGGTATACTTTTCTCCAGTGACGTTCGATTCAATGTAACTATTTGCTTTCCACTTTATCACATAGTAAACTTTTCTTCAACAACACTATTTTCAATACTGAGCTCAAGAACAATGTGCTCACTACTAGAACTTCATTTTGTGGTATATTTTTCTCTGACAACAACACCAATCTTTATCGCTCAATAATCGTAGTTTCTCAAGAGCTTAAATGCAACTAACAATCTTTTTCGAATGACAAAACACGTAGTCGATACACATAAATACTCTAGTGTGCACTTATTCTTTCTTACACCGAAATTCTGCTTACCGGACAAAGAGGTAGCAATAAAGAAAGCCAAGACTATTCTGATTCCTTACAATATTATGTTCAAATTATTTTGTCTTGGAACTACAAAAGTCATTCGAAAAGTAATGTCTCCTATTTTTTATCAGTGGGGATTGCAAATTGCATTGTTAAGATGATTGAACTTATGCATTCATGACCCGACAGTTTCATCTCTTTGCTACAGATATTGGCAATGTGACACGTTAATAAAGCAATCCCTGTCATGGATGTGTGTCAGAAGCAGAGATGCATTATTGAATTCCTCCATGTAGAAAGAAATGAACCAATCAACATTAACCGGCATGTGTTGAATGTTTATGAAGCAGTTAAGGTGAGCACAGTTAGGAGATGCATTCATTGATTTCAGAATGGCGATGAAGATCTGAGTGACAAATGGCGTTCCAGGTTTTTATGACCAAGGCATCGAAAGAGGCTCGCAAAAGTGCATTGAGAATGATGGTGACTATGTAGAAAAATAAATCCTGGGGCACAAAAAGTTGCTCGTTTTAGTGGTACCAATCCTGTCTTCATATTTCTTCAATGTTTTAGTTTTTTAGTTAAAAAATAAGAGGCCTTACTTTTGGAATAACCTTCATATCCTTGTCCACTCCCATCTCTATTTTCTTTAGTTTTGCTTAAGAGTCCTACTCCAACCTAGAGATAAACTAACTTGTTTAAAATCTTACAACCAAAACATAACAGGTCGGTTGAGATATTGTTGAGAGAGGGTCTTCTTTTAAGTAAAGTAATCTATAAACTGAACATGGCATTATGGTGATTTATTAGGCTGCACACAAAGGATTAGTGAGAAGGTTTAAAGTTATTAAGAGTATTTATGGATCAATGGATGAGTCTAATTAAGAATAGCATAGTCAATGAAAGACCAACAGATTCTTAATCCCCTAAATCTTGTGACTGACCATATACTTATGATAAATAAAATAATCATGTGATAGCTGCTTTAAAATGCCTCTTATATTGACCCTTCTTTCCTACAAAGGACTGGGGAATCCAGATTATAAAATAGCCGGCATTCCCCAGTAAGGACGTCTAAGGCGGTTAACAATAAATGACCCCTTCCTGTGACAAGCAGTAGCAATTCATTATCTGAAAAGTGTTGCTTCCTCTTGAACTGTCATGTTAAAAATATTAGCAAATCTAATATGGCGAATAAACAAGTTTAATATCTTATTTTGTGTTTTTATTATTATCTATATGACCAAGTACAAATTATTCTCACCTTCTCCCAAGGAAGAGGCAATTCCTGGGAGGATGGCCTCTTCTTCAGCCTATGGATACGGCAATATGATTTTCACCTGATTTTAAGCATAATACATATAAATATTCAATTCTAAAACCCACTTTTCCCAAAATGTGTACACATCTCTGTTCATGTTTCGAATGCTACCTCGGTAGAATTGACTTGAATAAACCCACAGCCTGATACATAATCCGATCTGACTCTCTGTCTGTCCCACTGCTTTTTTGTGGACCTACCACACCCAGGAACAAAAGGTCAGCTTTTGGGAAAGAAAGTCTGTTACACTAAACTTTATTTTCTTTCCCTTTAATCAAATTAAAGAGACCTAATCACTCTGGTGTCCTTCTAAAATGTCAGTCAGTCTCAAATAAGAATCTCACATTCAATTCTCAACGAATGCTGCAATCTGTCAAACTATATTTTGGGGGAAAAAAGGATAAAATTTATTACAAAATTGCAAGAGATCTGCAAACTTGATTCAACAATTGAATGTCAAAGTCTCAAATGAAAAAAACAAAAAAATTAATTAATAAAAACGCAGTTACAAAAGAAACACAAAAAAGTGGAATTTGATTTTATTTAAGGTTTATTTAAAGAAGACTTTATGTTGGTTTTAGTGTTTGTGTTTATTTAAATTTCTCAAAATAATATCGCAATTTAGTGCTCCAAGTTTCGTCAACTATAAACTGTACCTGTGGAAATTCTGTAGTATTAACGTATTATAAAAGGCGAAATATGTATGTAAATAGATGATGATGATGATGATGATGATGATGATGATGATGATGATCGTCGTCGTCACCATCATCATCATCATCAGCATCATCATCATCATCATCATCATCAGCAGCAGCAGCAGCAGCAGTAGGAAGATGACAGTGGCTCAGTGGTTAACGATATGCACTGACAATCTGTAAGTATGCAATATCTTCTAGAAATAATTCTTAATAGAAAGATATCAGGGAAACGAATGCCAACAAATTCATTATCACGAATCGTGATCAACAAACAAACACTCAGCAGCAGCAGTTTAAATTTCGTTTACATATTGGCATATGTTGGGCGTCTTTTTATCTCTTGTTCAACCTTATAACTTCCTTTCATGTTTTCCTTGGCCTTCACCTGTTAACTGACCCTGTTACCTACTAAACTAAGCACTTACTCATTCTTTCAATATGACCATCCATCTTTCTATACTATCCAAAATTAATCTCCTGCTGATATCATCAGATATAAGCTTGTTTTTAAGACTAACATTACGCATCGATTGTATCATTCTTATATCATTTCGCTTCAGGCAACGTATGTCCTTAACTAACTTGACTCTTGCCAAGTCTTTATCATTCTTTCTCAAATCTATCTTTATTATTTCATGTTTTCTTTGTCTTTCCTCTGTCAACTGATCTTGCTATTGCAATTGGTCCATATCTTTTATCCTAGAAAACTCTCATCCATTCTTTCAATGTGACCATACCATCAAAGTGTTCTGAATGCATCTCACTATACTGTCAAGATTTAAACTTCCTCCTATCTCATCAGATCTAAGCTGGTCTTTATGACTCGCATTACACATCTATCCTTTCATTCTCATATCACTTCTCTCCATGCCACACATGTCCTCAATACTCACTGGCCAGGTTTCACTTCCATACATCATCACTCTGCATAGGCATGCATAATAAACTCTTCCTCTGGTCAACTGGTGATGCTCTGCTGGTCATAATGGCAGGAGGCCCTGAAATTATTTACCATATCCTAATTTTTGCCATCACAAGAGCATCTAGTCCTCCCTGTGCAGCAAGGTAATAATTTTACCTTAGAAACAAAACAAAATTTAATACAAGTAATATTAGTAACCAGATTGCCTAAGTAATAATTTTCTTAGTCAAAATTTCTGTTTCTCAAACAATTTAGATCTAAGAGAACATTGCAATTTTCTTTTAGATATTTTATATTTTGAAAACTTGTATAAATACATAAAGAAAAATCCAATTAGAATCTAAGAGTTCACATACTTTGCCTATAATTTTAACTTCTGAACTGATTGCTAAATTCCATTTGCCTAACAAACAACTTACATATCCGATTATACACACGTTTCCTAGGTACCTTTTTAAGTTGATGATAACTCGAAATATTAGAACTGTACTGGTCTATATTGTATAAATTGAGGAAATAAAGTGATAACAGAAACATTACCAATCAGATAAAACGGTAATAAAAAATAAACATTATATATATATATATATATATATATATATATATATATATATATATATATATATATATATAAAATGGTGGGTAATATATATATATATATATATATATATATATATATATATATATATATATAATTGATTTCATTTGGAGTTACTTGTGTTCAATTGTATATATATATATATATATATATATATATATATATATATATATATATATATATATATATATATAAAATGGGTTAATAAATTCCAACGAAAGAAAGATGTATATTTAAATAAGGGAGTAGTCACCAACAATGTGTATTTTTTAACATTATTTTATTATTCCGTGTCTTGGTTTTTCGTTGAGAATTATGTTTGGATCATTGTAATAATTTCAGACGGTCTGTAATGCGTCCTCCTCAGAAATTATTTTCAAATGTGTAAAAATGGCGATTTTCGTAGTTAATGTGAAGCCTTTTCAAGGGGTGGAGGCTTGTAAGTGTTTATTATTCATTGGTATGCTGAATTTTTATTGCTTTTTTATTGGGCTTGTCCAGGGAGACGTTGACCTGGCTGTAGTCGCTATCTCTTTCTGCTAATGTTTTTTCTTTTCCTTTAGGGTGGGGTAGGGTGTGTGTGTGTGTGTGTGTGTGTGTGTGTGTGTGTGTGTGTGTGTGTGTGTGTGTGTCTGTGTGTGTGTGTGTGTGTGTGTGTGTGTGTGTTTGCTTTTATTGGTTTGGGAATATGTATATTGTTTTATAGTATTTTGGGGTTATTTGCTTCCTTAGGAAGGCGGCTGTGGTCCGAGGTCGTTACTAATGTGTATGTGTGGGGAGGGGGGGACTGGCTCTTCTGAAATAAAGGTAGGGGTGCTTTCATTCTATTTTGATATTTATTTTTTGGATTCTTGGATTTTAGTATTGTGATTTTTCGTTTTAGTCTTATATTATGTTTGTTTAGAAAGAGGGGTGTATTTAAAATAGGGGATTTTTTAATGTTTCTATTTATTTGTTTCCCCATGTGGGTATGGCCAGACCCAGGATCGGTTCCTAGTGTGGGGGAGATTTTGTTCCCCAGAGGGGGGGGCATTTGAGGGGGTATAGGTATGGGAGGGGAATGATAGAAGGGATGATAGTCGTTTCAGTCATGAGGGGGTTCTCCTCCACTGACTGAGGAGGGAGCGAGGTGTTGGAACAGATATTATACTATGGTTCTAGGTGTCTCCTAGTGTTGTTGGTTTCGAGGTTAAGTAGGGTTGGTATTGTTCAGTGTGTTGTATTAGAGATAGGGGTGTTATGTCTGTGTGTGGTTGTATGCGCGCACGTGTGTGTGTTTTAATGTGTCGGTTCTGATTTATGTGTGGGTGTGTATATGTGTATGTGTATGGGTGTGCATGCGAGTGTACCTTGCATTTCATGTTTTTGTGTGATGGTATTAGGTTCTGTTCAGTTCAGGAGTGAATCTGGTGATGAAGTTTTTTTCCTGTGTAAGTAAATAAAAATAATTGTCTGTTTGGAAGATTGGCATTATTTTGAAGCTGTTTCCACTGCATGTGTGTATGTGTTTTGAAACATAGAGGTGTCTGCTATCTGCAATTTTGATGTTGCTCTTATGTAAGGCCACTCTATTGCTGAAATTTTTGGTGGCGCCTATGTAGGATTTGTTGCAAGTTGTGCATCTTAGTGCATATACTACATTTCTGGAGGTGCAATTTAGATCCTTTTTTATTTTGAATGTTTGTGCTGGGTTTTTGAATGTGTATGTGTTACCTTCTATTATTATGTCACATACTCCACATCGCGGTTTGTTGCATTTTGTAACTCCTTTTGTAGTATGTGGGACGAGTTTTGAGGAAGTTAGGATGTGTTTTAAGTTTTTGGGTTGGCGTTTGCTTTTTATTATTTTTGTTATTTTAAGTATGTTGTTTAGTTTGTCGTTCTGATTGAGGAGGATAAGGTTTTTTGTTATCTGTGTGAATAGTTCTGGGTTGTTTGTGTTGTGTGTAGAGACGTATGCTAGAATTTGTTCTTTGTTGTGTTCTTTTAGGGTTCTTAGATGGTCTATTGGATTTTTTTCAGCCAGTTCAATACCTTTCTGTATTAGTGGTAGTGGGTATCCTCTTTTCTGCAGTGTTAGTTGTAGTTCATTCAGTCTAGTTGAACGGAGGTGTCTGTCTATTACTATGGTGCAGACTCTACGTGCTAGGGAGTAGAGTATTGATTTTAGACAGTTTTTAGGATGGTGGCTTTTGAAGTGGAGGTATTGTTGAGTGTCTGTGGGTTTGTGGTAGTGTCTGTGGGTTTGTGGTAGATGTCTGTGATTATGTTGTTGTTTTTTATTGTTACTAGGATGTCTAGGAAAGGTAGTTCTGTGGGGCTTTGTTCTAGTGTGAAGTTTATTTTTGGTGTAGATTTTGTAGCAATAAAAATAAAGGGTCTCTTCTAGGAAGGCGAGTGTAAGGGTGGCATATGTCGGTGCCGTTTTGGTACCCATTGCTGGGGAGACAAATAAATAGAAACATTAAAAAATCCCCTATTTTAAATATACCCCTCTTTCTAAACAAACATAATATAAGACTAAAACGAAAAATCACAATACTAAAATCCAAGAATCCAAAAAATAAATATCAAAATAGAATGAAAGCACCCTTTCCCTTATTTCAGAAGAGGCAGTCCCCCCTCCCCACACATACACATTAGTAACGACCTCGGACCACAGCCGCCTTCCTAAGGAAGCAAATAACCCCAAAATACTATAAAACAATATACACATTCCCAAACCAATAAAAGCAAAGACACACACGCACACACACGCGCACACACACACGCACATAAACACACACGCACGCACGCACACACACACAGACACACACAGACACACACACCCTACCCCACCCTAAAGGAAAAGAAAAAACATTAGCAGAAAGAGATAGTGACTATAGCCAGGTCAACGTCTCCCTGGACAAGCCCAATAAAAAAGCAATAAAAATTCAGCATACCAATGAATAATAAACACTTACAAGCCTCCACCCCTTGAAAAAACTTCAAATTAACTACGAAAATCGCCATTTTTACACATTTGAAAATAATTTCTGACGAGGACGCATCACAGACCGTCTGAAACGCGCATAAACGATTTCAATGACTTAAAAACATTATTACAATAAGCTAAACATAATTCTCAATGAAAAACCAAGACACGGAATAATAAAATAATGTTAAAAAATACACATTGTTGGTGACTACTCCCTTATTTAAATATATATATATATATATATTTCAGAGGAAACATAATTTAATTTAAATACTAAAGAAAACAAAAAACGGGCAGGTGAAATTATTAAAATTTTCCTTAAGGCCTTATCGTCTGACCCTCTAAGAGGAAACGTCAGAATGATAAATTAAAAACTAAGAAACGAATGAGGAAAGAAGGAACGAATATATATATATATATATTTGTGTGTGTGTCAGGCATAAGCCTGAAGAATTCTCACGAGAATGAAATAATATTCTGTGTAGCTTAATTGCCATATATATTTTCATAACTTACTATATATATGTGTGTGTGTGTGTGTGTGTGTGTGTGTGTGTGTGTGTGTGTGTGTGTGTGTGTGTGTGTGTGTGTGTGTGTGTAAAAAGAAAAAAAGATATACCAACTTTTTTTAGCAATTTTATAAGTTCCAAATCTCAATGACTATTGATCAGAATTATACAAATGAAAGCTCATTGGAAAAATAATGACCTGAATTGTGTAGTGGGCTATGTAACATTTGCCTTTAAGGCCGCACATTTAGAGGATCATTCATCATCCAGAGCCTATTTTGGGCACATTTTTACAGCCATAAAATGTTTCAATCATAGTCATTTGTTTTCCTAGTTTTGCATATGAATTACAAAATTCATGATATTTCCTCAAAACATCTGGCCTTGATGGAGGAGAGACTAAAACTTTCTGCTATGGTTTTAAATGATCTGAAATAACAGCAAGGTGAGACTTGATTCCAAATACTTCTCATATGTTATATCCCTCCTCTTTGGTTTTCATACATAAAGTAAATTTCACAGTGTATAAATATTATTTGATACTAGAGATAGTCATAATCGTACCCTATTTCCAAAAGAGGGGAGGTATAACATATGAGAAGTGTTTGGAATCAAGTCTCCCCTTGCTATTATTTCAGATCATCTGAAACCATAGTAGCAAGTTTTAGTCTCCCCTTCATCAAGGCCAGATGTTTGGGGGGAATATATATATATATATATATATATATATATATATATATATATATATATATATATATATATATATATATATATATATCATTCAACCACTACCGTGGTTGAATATATGTTTAAGTCCGAAATTGAATGAATGGAGACACATTCAAACCCCCACCACTAATTCCGTTAGCAACCAAATTTTAAACCGGTTATATAGTTGGATAGAACACCTCATTAGCTACATTTTGAAAAAAAATTCGAAAATTGGTTCAGTAGAAAAAAGTTACAACAAAATATGTGGGTTCACAAACAGGAGAGTAAGTACATACATAAGTGACTAACGCTTTTTTTTTTTATTTTGCATAACGTTTTTTTGTATATAAATATTTTTTACTGCAATTTTGCCAATATGACATGTTAGCGTAACGGTTAGAGTACCGGGGGTTGGTGGAAATATTTTAGGTTCAATCCCGTGTATCGGTTTTTTGTATAATTAAAAAACCGAACTTTTTTTTAATAACTAATTTTTTTTAACTCTTCTTATGATTTTATAGTAAAAAATGGTGAATTTATCGATTAAAAATATTAATGAATTCTATGATATACATATTCTCAAATTTTTCGTTATCACATTTGATGAAAAATGTAGTCATTTCATAACAACTACTGTGATTCGAAATTAAATTGAAAATGTTATATGTTACCGTAACGGGTATAGAGCCGGGATTGGTGGAAAGATTTTAGGTTCAATCCCGTGTAATGTTTTTTTTTTTTAAATTAAAAACCGATGAAAATCGAACTATTAATATGCTAATAATTCGCCGGTTCCAAGTTATTATTATAACTACTACTCTTAGAGCTGCTGCTGCTGCTGTGAGATCGTGTCTTGTCCATATTATCATCAGCAGCAGTGAACCTGCTTGCCTAGTTTCGGAAGTAAATAAGTCGAATAATACATGTGAACTTAAAAGACTAAAAAGAAGAAAATACTAGTGAGAGTGGCAGAGACAATCAGAAGAAGCCAGAAAAAAAAAAATGGATAAAATAAAAGGTTTAGTTTTTATTTTATTTTAGTAGAAGAAATGAAAGAAAAAACAACACAACTTTATTTAAACTGACTCGGAAATACTGAAAATAGTTTAAAGATTTTTAAAGTGTAAATTAAAAAAAAAGGATAAAAGCAGACGTCACTTTAAATGTTAATGACAATGAAACTTGGATAAAATAAAACGTTTAGTTTTTATTTTATTTTATTAGAAGAAATGAAAGAAAAAACAACACAACTTTATTTAAACTTACTAGGAAATACTGAAAATAGTTTAAAGATTTTTAAAGGTAAATTTTTAAAAAAGGATAAAAGCAGACGTCACTTTAAATGTCGATGACAATGAAACTTGGATGAAATAAAAGGTTTAGTTTTTATTTTATTTTATTAGAAGAAATGAAAGAAAAAACAACACAACTTTATTTAAACTGACTCGGAAATACTGAAAATAGTTTAAAGATTTTTAAAGTGTAAATTAAAAAAAAAGGATAAAAGCAGACGTCACTTTAAATGTTAATGACAATGAAACTTGGATAAAATAAAAGGTTTAGTTTTTATTTTATTTTATTAGACGAAATGAAAGAAAAAACAACACAACTTTATTTAAACTTACTAGGAAATACTGAAAATAGTTTAAAGATTGTTGAATTTTTATTTTATTATTCATTTATCTCATTCGTTCAGGGAATGAAAGAGAAATATTTTTTTTAGAAAAACAGACAACATTGTCGATTATTTACATAAAAATTAATAATTTTATTATATCATAATTAGGATTCATTTTTATGTAAATTATAAAATTATTAATTCCATCTACTAACTAACTAACTAATTTTAATTTTATTCAAACAATTTTCACTACATAAATATATGCAAATAATAGGGGAAAATAAGTTCAATCCAGCGACTGACACCCTTTCTAACTCAACAATAAACAACAACATATGCAAATAATAAATAAAATATTCAAATTTTATTTTTAGCTGCAATATTTTAAGTCTAAAAAATTCTTATTTTTTACTTTACTAGAATATCTTGTTCTTTACTTTTCTATGTTGAATTTCTTGTCCTTTACTTTTCCAGGGTTAATAAAATCTTAAGAATATTACTTTTCATGCGCGCATTTTTCCATATAATATATATATATATATATATATATATATATATATATATATATATATATATATATATATATATGCATGTTTGTATGTAATTTGTTTTAAGATAATTTACTAAAATTGTTAAATGTAAAAGTGCTATAAATGTTAATATTTAACAAAAAAGTATAATTAAATAATCTACTTATGAAGTTGAGTTTTTCTCGCTCTGACATCAATGAATACATTAAAGAATACAAATCAAAATGAGTTACAACAAACTTAGGCATAAAACCCTAAGAAATTTAAGGGAGGGGGGGGACAGTCGAGGGTTTTTCTATTTGTCTATAAAACTTGGAGATTACTTTGTGATCTTAGTCTGAATGCCAGATCTACCTTTTCTTTTTTAAATTTATTTAAACGGACTTCTTAATATACTCAGTCATGGATATGCGAGCGACTTCATCAAGGCTTACTAACTTACATATTCCTTTGAAAAACGAGCACTAATTAATTATTTATATTTCATGGTTTCTTTTTGATGATTTCATTCATTAACTATTATGCTTAATTCTTTTTATGCATAGTTTCTACATTATGCATAATATCATAGAATTTAAGATGAAAACGTTCTAGCACACAGACATGTTTTTTTATATATCTATATATGTAGAATGACCTAATCTGTGTGTGTGCAAAACGTCTGTACCAAACACCTCTCTGAATATTTGTTCTACCGAGTTGAAACTTGATATATAGAGTATTTGTACCTCGGGAACACTTTCAATTTGTTTTTCTGTCTGGAAAAATAGTTGTTAAGGGGTGAAAATTGAAAAAAATGAATGTCTAGATCCAAAGAGGCTAGTTTTACTGGAAAATGGTGGTTTACAAAAGTGAGTAGACCTGGAAGAAATGTGAAATAATTGATGATTGAAGATATTGCACAGTGGGATTAACGAATTAAAATGAGGATGATATAAAATTGGAAAGAAATCAAAGAAGAAGAAGAAGAAGACGAAGAAGAAGAAGAATGTTAATTTGATTTGCAAACCACACACAAAAAATTACAAATAAAAAAATCGTTTTAACAGACCTCAATTAAAATCGATTTAATTTCACCAATGTCTGGATTGCTGATCTTGAATGTGTGAGTTGAATCTTTGGAAAACTGGAATGGCCGTTTGGTATTTTTCAATTTATGAGATTTCTTTTTGAAAAGATGTGTTTTTTTAATCTTCCCATAGGTTCCATTCACTGTTATGTAGATCTGTTTAAATATAAATTATCAAACACATGAGAAAGAAGAAAATTGATATAAAAACACATAATACTAAAAAAAAAAAAAGTCACATGAAGTAGTTTTTTTAATTTGCGTTTAAGTGAGGTCTCTTTCCTATGGAAAGTTCACCATAAAACAGTTGATTCAGTATCCTTTCATCTTCATCCTGAATAAGTATCAGTCCAACGTATTTGATATGCATACAGAATGGAATGATAAAATTTTCGCCCTAGAAAAGACGACACGATTCCGTTTGATGAAAACCAATTTTCTGTTTTTGTTGCAGATCATCTACTAGTTGGCCAGTTGTGTACGAATCCCAAGAGTGAGAGGAGAGTTCCATCATGTCTTAAAGTGACACAATTTTTAATAAGTGAGATCAGAGATGCACCACTGCTTTCTATTGATCCAAGTTATGATAACAAGACCTACTGGCAGCACCCTTCAAATTCAAATCCGGAAGGTTCAACGCTTGAGGTACCAGCTCAACAAAGTTTCTGGCCACGATTATGGTCTTTGGTGTGATTTCAAGTGAGAGTCACATCATGCCACCTCACATCTTCGAAGTCGGTTTGAAAGTCAACACCAAAGTGTACCTGGATGTGCTGAAGAGTGTGGTAATCCCCTGGTGTAATCAGGTGGCCGCTGTGGAAAAGTCATGCATCCAGTTCAGAACCAGTATCAATGCAGGGATTGAGGCTGAAGGCAGCTACATTGAATAGATGTCAGCTCTACTACATAATCAAATTACCTGAATTGATTTTTTCAATAAAAGTTTTAAAATAAACTGTAGTGTTGTTTTCTTTAAGATGACAATTTTATCGTTCCACCTTATATCTATCTATACTTCTACAAATTCGTTTTTTTGTGTTGGTATTCATATTAAAAAACCTTTTTTCTATTTATTTAAAAATAAATTACAATTTTCTTATGTGTGGGTCGTGGAATTGCATTCACTAGCAAAAGATCTAGCCTATTTGCATATTCTTTTAAACATTTATTTTACTTAATTACCTGTTAGTTTATTCAGTTTTCTTTTGGGATGAACATCTTTAGCTAACTATTAAGTGTAATTATATTCATGCAGATATTCTATATAATTTATACTTGCATAATATTTGCGTAAAAAGTTTATAGTAAACACAAAACTGTTTTCATATATATGCATACGTATATATTTTTGTTTAACAAATTTTGCCTACCAAACATATATAAGGTATTTGAATCCATGCGAAACTTTATATTTGGGTTTTACCCAGGAAAAATCGGTGCAAAAATGTGAAAATTAAAAAAAAAGAAATTTGCCAGGTGAAGGTCGAACTATTGGTTCATGTGTTAATTTTTAGCCTCGCATTATAAATGTATTCATAACCCAGTCATTGATGACAGAGGCAAAAATAAATTGTGAGCTGAACATTTTGGTTTCGATTCTCGGTGGTGGCGCACAAGTCTTTTTCTTTTTTAAACTTTTTCAATCATTAAAACGTATTGCATCCAATCTACCTATATCTATCTATATATCTATAAAAGTGAACGTGTTTGTGTGTTTGTGTGTGTACCTGTGTGTGTACATTTCCCTACGCAATAACTCTGTCAATTTTTAGTCTACAGACTCGAAATTTGATATACAGGGTACTGAGATTTGGGAAAATCTTCAAGATTGGTTTTCGGCCAGAAATTTGGCTGTTAAGGGGTCAAAGTTCAACGATTTGACCTTTGAGAACTCTACCAAACTCCTCCGACAATTTCAGGTCTAAACACTTGAAATTTTAGATATACGTTCTTGGACATGGATCTAACTTAATAACTTGATTTGAACCTAAAACAATAAATGTTAAGAGGTCATAATAGGGGTCAAATTTTTAAATTATTGACCTCTGCGGTCTCTACCAAATTACTCAGACAATTTCTGGTCTAAATATTTGAAATTTTATATAAAGGGTATTCAGAGATAGAGCAAGCTTTTTAATTGGTTTGGGTCGAAAATTTTTAGTCACAATATATAAATGTATGTATGTATGTATGTATGTATGTATGTTTTCATGAATGCCTAAAACTTTCGACAGAGGCGACGAATTTTACCAAGATGAGTATCGTTTAGAAGGTCGACCTTTCAGACGACAAATATCGAAAAATTGGCTAAAAACATTAATATCTTCACCTTCAACTGGGCACTTTTCTACAGGGAGGGGGGTCGCTTTTTCGTTAATATTTTTAAAAGTCATCCTCTTCTTTCGATTGTCTAGCCTTAATTTAAACATAAGTCACTTCCGGTTTGGCGGTGGTCGTAACAGCAAAAACGTCAGGATTTTTTTCCATTCTTTTCCTCCTTCGCAGTATGGGTTCGAGCCTGCTTTCCTACTACCACTTTTTTTTTTTTTTGCTCAACATACATATCCAACCACCCGGGCAACGTCGGGTTGAAATGCTAGTATCTATAAAAGTGAAAGTGTCGTACTGTCTGTCTGTCTGTCTGTCTGTGTACATTTCCCTACGCAATAACTTTGTCAATTTTCAGTCTACATACTCGAAATTTGATATACAGGGTACTGACATTTGTGAAAATCTTTGTACTAAGTTTTCGGCAAGAAATTTGGCTGTTAAGGGGTTAAAATTCAACGATTTGGCCTTTGAGAACTCTACCAAACTCCTTCGTCAATTTTGGGTCTAAACACTTGAAATGTTAGATATAGGTTCCTTGGACATGGATCTAACTTAATAACTTGATTTGAGCCCAAAACAATAAATGTTAAGGGGTTATAATAGGGGTCAAAGTTTTAAAAAATTTACCTCTGTTGTCTCTACCAAATTAGACAATTTCTTGTCTAAACATTTGAAATTTTACATAAGGGGTATTCAGAGATAGAGCAAGCTTTTTAATCGGTTTGGGTTGAAAATTTGAGCTACAAATATATAAATCTATGCATGTACGTTTGCATGTCTGCCTAAAACTTTCAACAAAGGCAACGGATTTTCACAAGATCAGTATCATTTTGAACCTCGACCTTTCAGACCACAAATATCGAAAAATTGGCTAAAAACATTAATATCTTCACCTTCAACTGGACATTTTTCTACTGGAAAGGGTCGCTTTTTTTCGCCGATATTGTCGGAAGTCATTCCCTCTTTTTGATTGTCTAGCCTTAATTTAAACCTATTTCCGATTTGACGGTGGTCGTAACAGCAAAGACGTCAGGTTTTTTTCACATTCTTTTCCTCCTTTGCAGTACGGGGTTGAGCTTCCCTTCTTACTACCACTTTTTTTTTTTTTTTTGCTCAACATACCCCTCCAAACACCCGACAAGTTACATTCCAATGACTAAAAGAAAAAAAATCAGTCTACAATCATAATTTTCGTTTTTTGGAGGGGGCACTCTAAATGTCTACTTTTAAGTAAGTTTTTTAATTATTATTCTATCCCATCTTTCTTTTTTTTTTTACTGTGTCTTTTGAACTCCATGTCGTCTTTTACTGATATTTGTTCGTCTCTGATGAGTTGCCTGATGGCGAAAAGGTATAAGACAATAACGAAAAAAAAATACAGATAGTCGCCAGAATTATAATACAAAATTAAGAATATAAAAAAAATTTTTTAATTAATAATTGATTGTATCCTGAGTCTTTCCTATGGTCATTGATCAGTGTATATGCTCTGGAGTTGGAAAAATCTATTTATTGAGCTTGTTCATATGTGTGTGTGTGTGTGTGTGTGTGTGTGTGTGTGTGTGTGTGTGTGTGTGTGTGTGTGTGTGTGTGTGTTGACAAGATTAAGAAATTAAAGAAATTTACTTAATTTTTGGAAACATTATCTCAATTAAAGTAGGCTATATAAGATCACGTTTCTTTTTTATAAGTTGTCATACCACCCAACATGGTAATTGTAAATATAAGCTTTCCTCTCACCAACAACTTCTCAAATGTTCAGTTTTTTGCACTTCTGAAAGATATTTGATCTAAGTTGTGCCTCAGATGTTAAGTTTCCAACGTTGCTGACGTAATAGACGTGAGTGATACGAAAAGATGCAAATGGAATTTCTTTTGCAAACTGAATTTTTGTTGTCATGTAAACACATTTTTCATACTAAGTTTTTTAATATAATATTTACGATCTCTTTGAACTGCATTAAAAGTCAGCAATAAAATGGACGAGTGAAAAGAATCTTTTTAAACAAGAGTCTAAAAAGAAACAGAATCATTTGTGCCCACTCACATTTTCCACTGGGAAAAATACCCCAAAATGACTAATAATCTACTAATTTTCCCCTATCTTGGCTAATTTAATGCTAAAAATTTTATGCTAAATTAAAACCAAATGCAAAAACAAGTAAATATAGAATCTCTTTCAATGGAATAAATAAATTTTTTAAAATAGTGTATAACAATCTTGATGCAAAAGTTTGGTTAATTTTTACTTCCAATAGAAACGGTTTAGAAGTGAGTGATCGTTTTTGGTTGAATTTACTTGATGGGGTGAATCCACTTCAAAAAATGAAACAATTAATGCACGAAAATGATGGCAGAAAAATAGAAAAGTTTACATCATATTTTTTCTATGCTTGGCCAGAGAAAATGTATTTACCACTTCACCAAAATCGGGGGTTCAAACATTTTTTTAATAAAAATCATTTGGAAATCTATTTTAATTTAATATTACTTTCAAAATTTAATTTTTATAATTGGTACCTGAGGTTAATTGTTAACTCTTGCTTTGGGAAATAAAACCAATTCAGCATTTATTTCTTTCAATAAAACGACTAAATTTTCGCGTCTGGTTTTTCATTTGCTTCTTTTTTATGTTTTTCCTCCATTTTGTTTATTGTCACTTTGTCTTGATTTTTATTCACGGGATATTTTGCTTTAAATTCTGTTAACTTTAAGTCAAAATTTCTTATTTTACATTTATTGTTAGAGACTTTGCCCAGCACTTTGTTTTACTTTTTTTTTCTTTACCCATTTTTTAAAATATTTGTTACATCAAAACAAAAAAAAAACGTGTTTTAGTAAAAAAAATTACAAAATACGTCATTACCTTGGAAGAAAAATAAATTTTTGCAATGTATTTTGTTCTGTTTCATTACATTTCTATATTTTGAGGGGGAGGGGGATCAAATACGAAAAGATTCTGTGCAAATAAAGTTAGTTTCAGTTTGTCGATAAAACCGAAATCATTTTTAGCTGCATCATCATTGTTTATTCTGATTTAAATGTGATTTTATTCAAGAAAATTTTGTGTAATACAAATTTCATAGACTTTTTAACGTGTTAAAAATTGTTGGCAAAATTTATAGCCCGTTCACTTAGAATAAGTGATTTATGCCAAATTGATGGTTGAATATGGTTAAATTTGTACTAATTTTTTGCATTAAATACTACCAGATGGAATGATAAAGTTGTCACCTTAAAGAAAACAACACTACAGCTTTATTTTAAAACTTTTATTGAAAAAATCAATTCCGGTAACTTGATTTTGTAGTAGAGCTGACATCTAATCAATGTAGTCACCTTCACTCTTAATCACCATCTCGATATGGGTCCTGAACTGGGAACATGCCTTTTCCACAAGCGCTGGTGGGAACTCAGCAAATATTTTGTGCATGATGGCTGGTATTGGTATTGTGAGATGTCATGTTGGTGATTTTCTCGACGTATGACCAAACAAAATAGTCCAGCGGGTTCAGGTCGGGAAAGAGGGGGGGGGGTAGTGAGAGAAGGGTACAAAATCTTAGCCCTCCTCCTAAAGCCAAGCCTGGGTCTCTTTGGACTTATTGTCTAACAACGAATCTTGTTGCCACACCCAGGATCTGCCAGCGGCCACCTGCTTACACCAGGGGATCATCACACTCTTCAGCACATCCGGGTACACTTTGGTGTTGACTTTCAAGCCGACTTTGAAGATAGTGAGGTGGCATATAGTGGCTCTCATTTGAAACCACACCGAAAAACATAATCGTGGCCAGAAACTTTGATGAGCTGTGACCTCAAGCATTGAACCTTCCGGATTTGCATTTTGAGGGTGCTGGCAATGGTCCTGTTGTCATAACTTTGATCGGTAGAGAGCATGAGTTGTACAACGGCACGTCTTATATCTCACTGGTTGAACATTGTGTGACTTTCAGACATGATGGAACTCTCCTCTCACTCTTGGGATCCGTACAGAACTGGCCAAAAAATGATCTGCAACAAAAAAAGAAGGTTTTCATCAAACGGACGGCAATTTTATCGTTCCGCCTTGTAATCTCTATGAATGCTAATTAGTCCCTAATTGCGCATCGAACGAATATCATAATACTTACTTCACTGCACCTTATCATAACAAAATTTCAGTTAGATCGACCAGATGTTTCCGAGAAAAAAGGAAATGTACAGACAGACAAAGAGAAATATTATGTAGATAACATCGGGAAATGTTTTTAGCATTCAAAGGAAGATTTACAGTTTGGCCTAAAAAACCTTATCATCTTAACAAAAAAAAAAAAAAATAGAAGAACAATCACCAATGCACAGCTTTGTAAATGAGTTCACATTCATTTTGAATCATGGAATATGTGAGAATTTCAATGAAAGTAAATAAACTGGTTCCTCCTCCTCCTCCATCATCATCATCATCATCATTGGCTTACAAGGACCTTTCACACAGGTCTTCAGAGATCTTTACCTGAAAACAGCCTGTGGTGTTCCCTGGAACCTGAGTGACAACAACTCTCCCCCAGGTTTCCAGTACTCTCAACCTCTTTTGATAACATTTGCAAATAAATTTGCATTACCGCAACAGCTGCTTGTCATTGATTTCTCGTTGGCAGCAGCTATTAGCCTTTGCTGGGATTTGAGTGGCAATAAGCCTCCCCAAGGTCCCAGTTCTCTTCGCACTTATTCGGTTGAGGTCTGGTCAGTTCATCGGTCTTTCCTTCCTCCTTAGCTCTACTTGATTATTTGGTTTTGCTCTTTTTTTGAGGGGGGAGGGGGCAGTGATGTGGCAATGGGGGTAGGGTTGGATTAGAGAATTTATAGATATGCGGTTTCGGTGTTCTTGGTTCCATGTAATGTTTCATGTTTTGCCTTTGAAACAATTTGTCTCGCTGCACTTGTTGCTCCTGTGTGTTAGTTTCCACATTCAAGGTGGTTTCTTAATATTTCAGCTGTTTTCATTATTGTTGTTTGTTGTATTTTCCCAGTCATTCCTTTGATTCCAATTTCTCCCATTCTTTTTTTCGAAGTTTTTCGGGATTGTTCCTAGTGTTCCTACTATTATTGGTACTATCTTGATTTTTTAAAATCTTCCATATCCCTTTCAGCTTTTTGGCTAGCTCTGTGTATTTGCTCCGTTTCTCCTTTTCTTAGATATTCACCCTATGGTCAGCTGGAACAGCAAAGTCTATGATTTGACAGGATTTTTCTCTCTTGTTAATTATTATGACATCCGGTCTTCTTGCTTGGATGGATCAGTTTGTATGTTCATGTCCCATAGCATTTTGTGATTCTCGTTTTCAAATACTGTTGCCGGCTTATGTTTGTACCACGTGTCTGTGCTTTCAAGACGCAGTTGGTTGCATAATTCCCAGTGTACTACCCTTCCCACTTCGTCGTGTCTGTTTTTGTATTCCTTTTGTGCCAGCTTGCTGCATTCACTTATTATATGGTTTATCGTCTCGTCTCTTTGTCCACAGAGTCTGTATTTGCTGGAGTTTTTTTTTGTTTTGTCGATCTTTGCTTTGATGTGGTTGGTTCTTATCGAGTTGTCTTGTGCTGCAGTTATTAGGGATTCAATTTCTGGGCTTATGTGTCCTTTCCGCATCCAGGTCCAAGTGTTTTCGTTATTTTCACCTTTTGTCATCCTTATGAATCTTCCATGTAGTTGTTTGTTTATCTTCCCACTTTTCTTTTTTTGTCTTATCCTTTGTCTCTGTTTTCTGTTTTATTGATTTTTCCGTGTCTCTTGCTGCTATGATTATTCTTTCAGTGTTTTGCATTAAGTATTTTTCTAGTTCTTTTTTGCTGTCATTCACAGTCTTCTATATTAACCAGTCATCATTGTTGTTGTTTTTATTATTATTGCTATTGTTATTTTTATTATTATTATTATTATTATTATTATTATTATTATTATTATTGTTGTTATTATTTATTATTGTTGGAATAATAATAATAATAATAATAATAATAATAATAACTAGTGGTACCTATAGAAAATTCCACAGCGGAATCATTCATATGTAATATATTGATGTTGGCATTCTGTAGATGTCCAACATAAATGGAGATGCTCTGATATTATTATAGCTCTTTTGTTACAACTGCAAAAGTATGTATCTAAGCTAGCAGGGACGCCCGGCCTAGCCCGGTTGTAAAGTACGCTTAAATATGATATTTTAATTCTTGCAGATTTCGTATACATTATTATAGAGTTAGTGTTCTATCAATTTTTATATATTATAAAGTCGCGATTTCAAAATAAAAAAAAAATATATCCATATGAATTGGGTGCACCAGCTTTAATCGAAACCAAAACCAAAACTTATGAAAAATATATATATATATATATATATATATATATATATATATATATATATATATATATAACTTGAGTTCCTTCAGCTATAATCGAAACCGACACCAAAACTTATAAAAAATTCTTGATAAAATCATTTATCAAAAAAAAAAATAAATGACTTGAGTGCCATCAGCTATAATTGAAACCGAAACCAAAACTTATAAAGAATTCTTGGTAAAATTATTTTTTACAAGAAATGGATGTCCATAACAATTAAACGACTCGGATGTAAGCGTGACATAGAAAATAAATAAATAACACACGCTATCGTATTAATATATACATGATGATGATGATGATGATGATGATGATGATGATATTCGTTCTTTTATCCTTTGACTCATTTTAAAATCTACAACATTGAAGAATTAGTACTTAATTGAAGTATGGATTGATTTTGTTTTATTTTTTTTCTTTAATTTTAAAAGTAATTACTGAACATAAAATTTGATGTTTAACATTTAATAAGGATGTTGCTTTGGTTGTAAAATTTGCTTAAAACAGTTTTTGTATTTCACTTTAAAACATTAATAGTAAAGTTTTTCCCAAGAAATACCCATTCAATAAAAACGATGAAATAAATTGAGACGAATAGAATATATTAGAGTATAGAGATGTTGAACTAATGGATGGAGGAACATAAACAGTGAGAGGGAGGGGGGCAGAGATCAATGATCCACTTTCGTTTTCGTTATGTAATAAAGACAGATTTATTTCATAATTTAGCGAATTGTCAAACATATACAAATAATATTCTTTTTTAATTGCTATAAACTTCACACTTTACGATCAGGGCAACCAACTTTCCTCTGGTGACTGTAAATACTCTTAGCGATATACATATATAACTCTAGGATGTTGACAAACTTATCAGAAACCTCAATGCCAGCAAAGCAAGTAATCCTGACAAGGTCATTGTTCTATCCTAGGCCGAACCGTGGCTACCGAGAGTAAAGAAGGCCGATGCACATGACAGCGTGACGTCATTATCAGATTCACGTGTAGGTATATCGTCTAGACTATCAGCAGCAGTTTCGTCTAGTTTTCAGTTTGCTGTCTAACATGGTGTATTCTTGCGTTGTTACAAATTACGGGGGAAATTATCCAAAAAGCCCCAAAGTACATTTTCTTTTCCTAAATTTTCTCAATTTGGATACGTGTCACGTATAGAATACGATAGAAGGGAAAATTTTATTCCAACCAAATATAGTAAAGTAAATAATGTTATTTGTTAATAATTAAACGTGTATTTAATTAGAACTGTATTCAAGTACTTTCATAACGTTTGATAAAATTGTTAATATAAATTAAAGTACTTTCATAATGTTTGATAACATTGTTAATATAAATTAAAGAAACAATACTTTTATTGCAAATACAGCAAATATTATGTTGATATATTTAACTGTTTATTTTCTTATAAGGCTAAAAAGTCTATCATGAAGGTTGAAAATTTAATTTAATTCTGTTTTAGGTTTTGAAATTATAAACAAATAATTTTTACATGAGGATGATTGTCAAAATGTCTTTTTAGTAATGAATAAAACCTTTCATTGAGTATTTCCGAATTATTTTGAAGTTCTATATTTTTTTTCTAAAGTCGGTTTGAAAATTATTCACCACGTGGCTATTAATAAAATTACCAGTGACTGAACGATATATATTAAAATTGATTGTTTTTTTTTAAGTAATAAACAAATAATTTTTACATGAGAATAATTGTCAAAATATCTTTTTAATCTATCTATCTATATATCTATAAAAGTGAACGTGTCTGTCTGTCTGTCTGCCTGTCTGTCTGTGTACATTTCCCTACGCAATAACTCTGTCAATTTTTAGTCTATAGACTCGAAATTTGAAATACCGGGTACTGAGATTTGGGAAAATCGATGTGACGGGTGTCAGCCAGAAATTTGGCTGTTAAGGGGTCAAATTTCAACGATTTGACCTTTAAGAACTCTACCAAACTCCTCCGACAATTTTGGGTCTAGACACTTGAAATTTTAGATATAGGTTCCTTGAACCTGGATCTAATTTAATAAAGTGATTTGAGCCCGAAACTATAAATGTTAAGGGGTCATAATAGGGGTCAAAGTTTTAAAAATTTAACCATTTTTTTTTGTTGTTTTTTTTGCTTTTTTTGCACAGCATACACCTCCAAACACCCGAGCAACGCCGGGCACCCCAGCTAGTAATAAATAAAACCTTTTATTGAGTATTTCTAAATTATTTTGAAGTTCTATATTTTTTTCTAAAGTCGGTTTGAAAATTATTCACCACGCGGCTATTATAAAATTACCAGTGACTGAACGTTATATATTAAAATTGATTGTTTCTTTTTAAAATTATAAACAAATAATTTTTACATGAGAATAATTGTCAAAAATATATTTTTTTAAATTTATTTACTTGCCTCCCCACGAGGGCACAGTTAGACACAAGGTTGGTTTTTAATGTAGTTTAATGTAATCTAGCTCCCCAAAAAGGGGCACTCTGGATAGAAACAAAAATAAAATAAAAATTATGTCAGTCATGAAGGATTTCTCCTCCACTGACCGAGGACAGAACAAATGAAGTGTAGAATCAGAACAGATACTACATTGTGATTATAATTATTGTAAATGTTTGTTTACTATCTTTTCTTAGATTTTGACTATAGTTTACGTTATGGTATGAATGTTTTCTTTAATTATGTTTTTAGGTATGTGAACATCATTTTCGGCCTGAGGATGTAATAAAGAAGTCAAGATTCGATGATAAAACGTTGTGAAATAAACACGCAAGATGAGAACATTAGTCCGAATAATCTCTAAAGTTCCAAAAAATAACATTCAACCCATGTGATTTTTCTCTAAATTAAATTAAAAAAATATTTCTGCACTAGTAACTTTTATTGTTTGTTTGTATTTAAATTATTTGTTTGATTTCATTTTATTTTTATTTTATCGTTTGTTTTCATTCTTAAAATTATTTATCGTTTATTTTCACTTTTAAAATTATTAATCATTGGTGTTTAATATGTTTTTAAATTCTTTGTTTCCTAACTTCATAATTCAGTTTTATGAGTATTAAATTGTATATTGTTTTAAGATTACTTAATTTTACATAGATAATATTTATATTTTATATTGAATAAAGTTCTGTTTCAGTATTAATTGAACTGTGTTTCTTTTTCTTTTTAAAAATGTTTTCTTGCCTTTTTCAAATGGCTCTGATATAGTACTGACAGTCTGACAGTCTGATAAATCTTACCTACATTGCCTGCTGGCATTTTTTAGTTAACAGGCCTTCTTCTTGCTGTAGGTGGCCGTGGCCGAACCCTCCTTCTAAAATCTTTATTTATGATCTTCCAGAACATACTTTGAGATCATTTGTTGACGTCTATGCAGACGACACAATTCTATATTGTATTACCTCAAAGAGCACTAAAAATCACCCCGCCTCTCTCTCTCTCTTTCTCTCTCTCTCTCTCTCTCTCTCTCTCTCTCTCTCTCTCTCTCTCTCTCTTTCCTGATCTGGAGCACATGGTGGATTGAGTGAAAAAACAACTTGTTACTTTAATATTTCTAAAACCAAACTTTTCTCACTACAACTTTTGTCATTTCCAGCATTAAAATGAATGACCCTCTCCTTAAGAAGCTCATAGGACAGACATTCACTCCAAATCTAAGATGGTAAAATTATGTCCAATCTGTTGCTAAGGTAACTGATAAAATGATGGGATTGTTCTATCGCTCCAAGAAGGTATCTGACTTCTGAGGCAATCCTCTATATAAATAAGAATCAGATACGTTCTTAGAGGAGGTACAGCTGCCACATCTGGGTAAGCGCCACTCACAGCACTTTCCTTTGCATATTTAACAAAATCTAGTGGGGAGATGATTTTTCAGTCTTTACAGAAATTCCTTTCTTGCAGAAATCATTATTTTCATGGAATGTACTCGACTGAGAAGTAATCGCTGGTTCTTCCCCCATAATAATGCATCCTTCTACCACAACAGAAAAGATTTTCCTTTCTTCATCCACATGCTTAGCACCACAAAAAAATTCCATAGACAGAGCTTTCTTGCCAGGGTGTTCCGTCTGTGGTGCACATTACCGCAGGAGCACTTTTTATAGACTAGTCATCTTCAAATCCAAATATCACTAAGTAATTGTCATGAACCTTCCCATAAGTAGTCAAGCTCAGTTCACTGAATCAATCAATTTCGGCTAACACTTATTCCAACACATCAACACTTATCATCGAGTTAAAAAATGGCGACTAAAAAGTAACAAAAATAAGATTAAAAAAAATAATAATAAAATAAAATCTGCCATAATGAATTTCAAACTTTTTTCAGGATTGAAAATGGTGAAAAACTTGTTCATTAATGCTGACATTTTTGATATTCTTTTCAATACAACATTAGAAGTTTTATGTATGATATGAAAAGAAACTGGAACCTAAAGGGGATATCGATCATACCAGTTATCATAGGTGCCACGGGACTTATGAAGAAGAACCTGAAGTCCTACCTAACTAATATTCCTGGTGAACCAAGTGCAAAAGAGATTCAGACAATTGCACTTAAGGGAACAGCGAGGATACTAAAAAGAGCTCTCGGTTAGTTTCAATAAAAAAGCGGGGCAATGTTGGCAGCTGGTTTGGCTGCCCCATACCCAGCATTGCAATCTTCAAAGGAAGAAAAAAAAAAATAGACAGCAACATATTCAACAGTGTGTCTGTTCTAATTGGTCATAAAGTGTCATGTCGTCGTCGTTGCTGTTATTCTTTGATAAAGAACTCATAGCTTAAGGCGTTGTGTCTATGAAATCATATATATTGTTACGCATGAAGAAATGTCTGCAATACTTTTTCCCCCGAAAATTTAGGTCATGTATTGGTAGAATATTGTGATAGGTGTTTCGTCTTTCTTACTGATGATTTGCTTTGGCTTTGTTCGACGACAATTATCGTGAAAGTAGTTAAGTCATTTAATAAACATGATTAATTACATTCCTGACTTTATCAAAAGCTTTGAACGTATTTAGTGTTAGCCTACTTTTTCATTAAGTTGCTCAAAGATGAAAGTATATTCTATTAATAAGGAATTCATCTTTGCCATATTAATTTGTTTGAAGTAAGAATTAAAAAACTGTGAAAATAGGCGGTTGTCATTATGATTAATGCCAATTTAATATCCATAAAGGCTAGTATTTTAAAAAGATTAAAAGCAAAGGTTTTGTAATATATTTCGTTTCGTTTCATTACATTTCTATTTTTTTGATACACTACAAAGGATTCTGAGCAAAAAAAAAAAAAAGTTTCAGTTTGGGAATAAAAACGAGTTCTTTTTTAACTGCTTTAAATCCCACCATAGGAAGATATGACACAAGGTCAGAAGGTGGGACTTGAAAAGCTAATACACAAGAGAAATTGCTAATACACAAGAGGAAACCCACAAAAGTGCCTAAGCATCCCATTTTTTGGTAGTGGCGCCTTGAGCGATTAGCAGTAAACTAACGTCTTCACAGAACGCAAGAAGGTAAAGGGAACCTCATAGAATTGCACAAAACCATACCCCACACTGACAGAGGAAAGGTTTCAAAATGGTCCAGAGTCGGTTGGATTGATAGTCGAAACCTATCCTTAACTGGTTTGAACAACGTGTGCAACAAAAGATATTTAATCGAAAATAAATCTGTATTTTCATGTTGCACTAATATATATTGGAAATCGTCGCAATTATATAAATCTTTTTTTATGTTCTTAAACCTAAAGAATTGGCAAAATTAAATGACCAAATTTTTACATCTGAATTATTTCTTGGAACAAAATTATATTAAATAAAATGTCACACGAAAAAATCAGCTTTGCATTAATATTCGTGTTTCAATCGGTGATGTTAATAGAAAAACATTTTTTATGAAGATTAGTGCAAACACTGATGACGCATCATCTATTTTCATTATTTTCTACTGAGGCTGTACACTCTCATAATATATTATGTATAATTTTTTTAATATATAATTTAATAGAACTTCTTATACAAGTAGAGCTTAATAGCACAATTCGTCTGATAATTGCTTAAGAGAATAAAACATAAACATAAGTATATTTCCGTAATATATATATATATATATATATATATATATATATATATATATATATATATCTCGATTGGTGTTAATCGTGACACTCTGCACCGATGATTCCCATATGGATGAAACACTAGTGTCTGTAGGTATTTAATAATTATTATAATAAATAATTATGTCAGCCCTTTAAGCAACTCGTTTCTTATCGTTGAGCACTTTCAGTTGAATTAGTCGGTCAATTCAGCTCTTATGCACAGATCATCATATAATGATTAGATCACTCTGACAGACGTTAAAAAGAATTTAAAAAATGAATGTTTTAAAATTCAACAGCATTTCTTGCAGTTAACGGTAGCTGAATGGATTAAGTCCTTGCTAATGAAGCCAGGGATTGCTTCTGTCGCCAGGTTCGAATCTATAGACTGGTGTTAATCGTGACACTCTGCGCCGATGATTCCCAAAAGGATGAAACACTAGTGTCTGTAGGTATTTAATAATTATTAAAGTAAATAATATATATATATGTATATATAAAACTGAAAGTGTGTGTGTGTGTGTGTGTGTTTACATTTCCCTACGAAATAACTTTGTCAGTTTTCAGTCTACAGACTCGAAATTTGCTATACAGGATACTGAGATTTGGGAAAATCTTTGTAATACGTTTTCGACCAGAAATTTGGCTGTTAAGGGGTCAAAGTTCAACGATTTGACCTTTGAGAACTCTACCGAACTCCTCCGCCAATTTTAGATATAAACACTTGAAATTGGGTTCCTGGACATGGATCTAACTTAATAACTTAATTTGAGCCCAAAACAATAAATGTTAAGGCTCATAATAGGGGTCAAAGTTAAAAAAAAATTGACCTCTGCGGTCTCTACCAAATTACTCAGACAATTTCTGGTCTAAACATTTGAAATTTTACATAAAGGGAATTCAGAGATGGGGCAAGCTTTTTATTCGGCTAGGGTCGAAAATTTGAGCTATAAATATATAAATCTATGTATGTATGTATGTTTGCATGTCTGCCTAAAACTTTCGACAGAGGCGAGGGATTTTCGCAAAATTAGTATCGTTTTGAAGCTTGACCCTTCAGACAACAAATATCGAAAAATTGGCTAAAAACATTAATTTCTTCACCTTCAACTGGGCACTTTTCAACAGGGAGGGGGTCGCTATATTCGCCGATATTTTCGAAAGTCATCCCCTCTTTTCGATTGTCTAGCCTTAATTTAAACCAACGTCACTTCCGGTTTGGCGATTGTCGTAACAGCAAAGACTTCACGTTTTTTCCCCGTCCATTAACTCCTTCGCAGTACGGGTTCGAGCCTGCCTTCCTACTACTACTTTCTTTCTTTTTTTTTTCTCAACACACACCTCCAAACACCCGGGCAACGTCGGGCTGAAATTCTAGTGTGTGTATATACATATAAAGTGAACGTGTCTGTGTGTTTGTGTATCTGTGTGTCTGTATACATTTCCCTACGCAATAACTCTGTCAATTTTTAGTCTACAGACACGAAATTTGATATGCAGGGTACTGAGATTTAGGAAAATCGATGTGATTGGTTTGTGCCCAGAAATTTGGCGATTAAGGGGTCAAAGTTCAACGATTTGACCTTTGAGAACTCTACCAAACTCCTTCGACAATTTTGAGTCTACGCACTTGAAATTTTAGATATAGATTCCTTGGACATGGATCTAACATAATAACTTTATTTAAGCCCAAAACAATAAATTTTAAGGGATCATAATAGGGGTCAAAGTTTTAAAAAAATTGACCTCTGTGGTCTCTTCCAAATTACTCAGACAATTTCTTGTCTAAATATTTGAAATTTTAAATAAAGGGTATTCAGAGATTGGGCAAGCTTTTTCATCAGTTTGGGTCGAAAATTTTTAGCTACCAATATATAAATGTATGTATGTATGTATGTATGCATGTATGCCTTAAACTTTCAATAGATGCGACGGATTTTACCAAGATCAATATTGTTTTAAAGTTCGATTTTCATACGACAAATATCGAAAAAAATTGGCTAAAAACATTAATATCTTCCCCTTCAACTAGGCACTTTTCTACAGGGGGGGGTCAATTTTTTCGCCGATATTTTTTAAAGTTATCCTCTCCTTTAGATTGTCTAGCCTTAATTTAAAAAAAAATGTCGCTTCCGGTTTGGGGGTGGTCGTAACAGCATACACGTAAGGTTTTACTCCGTTCTTTTCCTCCTTTGCGGTACGGGTTCGAGCCTGCCTTCCTACTACCACTTTTTTTTTTGCTCAACATACACATCCAAACACCCGGGGAACGCCGGGCGCCCATGCTAGTAAATATATAAATCAATGTCTATGGACATATATGTGTGTGTGTGTGTGCGATGTTTCTATGTTCCCTATAGAAAGAAAGAAAATTAAGAGAATCAATATAAAACCAGAAAGTGTATTCTTATGTAACATTTAATAGGGGAGAAAATGGAAGTGTTCTCATTAATCATTTCTAAATGCACACGGTATAATCATGTAATCACAACGGTTCTCGGAAGATAAGCAATGTTGTGCCTGGCTAGTATCGGATGGGTGATCATCTGGGAATACTACATAGACGCTGTATGTAGGAGGACGTTGACATCTCCCTGAAAGAACTACAAAAACTTAATGTTATTATCTTCTCTGACCGAGATATACATACGACTGGGGATCGCTTGTGAATTTTGATATTTACATGAAACTTCCTCGTTAAAAAGATAATGGAATTGAGTCCAGATCTTTAAGCTATCCTCTACGTGCCAAAAATATACATTCCCTCCACCTATAAGTGACTCATAAGGAGAGAACCTCTTTAAAATTTAAAATACATGTATCCGATTTTTCTTATGAACGTTATTTTAAAAGTTGACTCAAAGTCTAAATTGTTTAGTTGCACAAGGTACAGACTGAAAACGTTGAGTGTGCAATTTCTATTTTACCCTTTCATATTTTTCAATAAAATTATATGAAATAATATAATAAAATGTAAGTGAAGAATTTTAGCATATTTAGTATGATCACCTAACTGTCTATCTCTCTCTCTCTCTCTCTCTCTCTCTCTCTCTCTCTCTTTATATATATATATATATATATATATATATATATATATATATATATATATATATATATATAGTAAGTTATAAAATGTATATGGCGATTAAGCTACACTGAATATTCCGCATTTCTTCCACTCTAGGATTCTTCAGGCATAAGATCGATGAATTAGTTTAGCAGTAAATATGTCAATACATACACCCATACCTAACTTTATATAGATAGAGATTTTTACTTCAGTTACTTTCATATTGTTCTCTCGTATCTCTAGGGGATGCTTTGTCACATCTTGGCGTCTTGGCATCTTCGCCAGCAAATGGGCAGATTTGAACGGACACATCTTAGTTTAAATGCAACTAAGAATCTCTCTAAGAGACTCTTTTCTTTATTTGGTAGTTCTGTCATGCTTAAGTTTCAAATAACATGTCTGTCACACTATAATTGTTTTTTTTTTTTTTTCTGAAAGCCTCTTAAGATTAAAACATTAAAGAATTTGGAACTAAGTAGGTTTTTTTCGGGGGGGGGGCTGAAAGTTTGGAAAAATCTCAACGCGCTGAAAGAAAATGAAATTTTAAAAAATGCCTTACCTTTGCCTCTGTTCCACAGTGAGGTTTATCTCCTGTCATCAAAAAAACTTTATATAAAACGGACGTGTTTGATTGTATTTGACTTCGCGATCGTAGATGAACTTGGGATAATCTACTTGTTGAAGATCTGCTTGATTCACTTTTTGTTGAAAAACTTTTGCTCTGAAAAGTGAAGAATTATCAATCATTATCTGTAGACTTATGCATATAGCAATGTATATATTTATGTATGTATTTATGCATATATTTAGTTATATATATGTATGTATTTATGTATATAGTTATGTATATATTTATGTATGCATTTATGTATATATTTATGTATATAGTTATGCATATATTTCTATATTTATGTATATATTTATGTACGTATTTATGCATATATTTATGCATATATTTAGTTATGTATTTATGTAGATAGTTATGTATATATTTATGTATATAGTTATACATATATTTATGCATATATTTAGTTATGTATATATATATATATATATATATATGTACTTATGCATATAGTTATGTATGTATTTATGTATATAGTTATGCATATATTTCTATATTTATGTATATACTTATGTAGATATTTATGCATACATTTAGTTATGTATATATATATGTATTTATGCATATAGTTATGTATATATTTATGTATATAGTTATGCATATATTTCTATATTTATGTATATATTTATGTAGATATTTATGCATATATCTATGTATATATTTATGTAGATATTTATGTATATATTTATGTAGATATTTATGCATATATTTATGTATATATCTATGTATATATTTATGTATATATTAAAGAATCTATTAATTCATATATATATGGACATATTTATACATATATTTATGTATATATTTATGTATATATTTATGCATATATTTTTGTATATATTTCTGTACATATTTATGTACATATTTCTACATATATTTATGCATGTATGTATGTATATATTTACGCATATATTAATGTATATATTTATGCATATATTAATGTATATATTTATGTATATATTTATGCACATATTTATGTATATATTTATGTATATATTTTTGCATATATGTCTGTATTTATGTATATATTCATGTATATATTTACGTATATATTTATGCATATATTTATGCATATATTTATGCATATATTTATGCATAAATTTATGTATATATTTATGTATATATTTATATATATATTTATGTATATATTGATGCATATATTTATTTATATATTTATGCATATATTTATGTATATACTTATGTATATATTTATGCATATATTTATGTATACATTTATGCATATATTTATGCATATATTAATGCATATATTTATGTATATATTTATGTATATATTCATGCATTTATTTATATATATATTCATGTATAAATTCATGCATATATTTATGCATATATTTATGGATATATTTATGTATATATTTATGTATATATTTATGTATATATTTATGTATATATTCATGCATAAATTTATATATATATTCATGTATATATTTATGCTTATATTTATGCATATATTTATGTATATATTTATGCATATATTTATGTATATATTTATGCATATATTTATGCATATATTTATGTATATATTTATGTAAATATTTTTTCATATCTTAATGCATATATTTATGTATATATTTATGCATATATTTATATACATATTTATGTATATATTTTTGCATATCTTAATGCATATATTTATGTATATATTTACGCATATATTCATGAATATATTTACGCATATATGTGTGCATATAGTTATGTATATATTTACGATATACTTATGTATATATTTACGATATATTTATGTATAAATTAATGTATATATTTATGCATATATTTTTGCCTGTATTTCTGTATTTATGCATATATTTAAGTATGCATTTATGTACATATTATTCGTATATTTATATACATATTTATATATTTATGCATATATTTATGCATATATTTATATATATATTAAAGTATATTTATGCATACATTTATATAGATATTAAAGTATATATTTATGCACATATTTATATATATATTCAAGTATATATTTATGCATATATTTATATATATATTAAAGTATATATTTATGCATATATTTATATATATATTAAAGTATATATTTATGACCATATTTATGTTTATATTTATGTATATACTTATGTATATATTTATGCATATATTTCTATATTTATGTAGATATTTATGCATATATTCATGCATATATTAGATATATATTTATGTATATATTATGCGTATATATGTATAATTCTGAATTTATGTGTGATATCTATGCATATATTTATGTATATATTTACGCATTTATTTATGTATATATTTATGCATATATATATGTATATATTTATGCATATATGTCTGTATTTATGTATATATTCATGTATATATTTATGTATGACTTTATGTATATATTTACGTATATATTCATGTATATATTTATGTATGTATTTCTGTATATATTTATGCATATATTTATGCATATATTTATGCATATATTTATGCATATATTTATGTATATATTTATGTATATATTTATATATATATTGATGCATATATTTATTTATATATTTATGCATATATTAATGTATATATTTATGTATATATTTATGCATATATTTATGCACATATTTATGTATATATTTATGTATATATTCATGCATATATTTATATATATATTCATGTATATACTTATGCATATATTTATGCATATATTTATGCATATATTTATGTATATATTTATGCATATATTTATGTATACATTTATGCATATATTTATGCATATATTTATGTATATATTTATGTATATATTTATGTATATATTCATGCATATATTTATGCATATATTTATGCATATATTTATGTATATATTCATGTATGTATTCATGTATATATTTATGCATATATGTATGCATATATTTATGCATATATTTATGTATATATTTATGTATATATTTATGCATATATTTATGCATATATTTATGCATATATTTATGTAAATATTTATGTATATATTTATGTATATATTTATGTATATATTCACACATATATTTATATATATATTCATGTATATATTTATGATAATATTTATGCATATATTTATGCATATATTCATGCATATATTTATGTATATATTTATGTATATATTAATGTATATATTTATGTATATATTTATGCATATATTTAGTTATGTATATATATATATATGTATTTATGCATATAGTTATGTATATATTTATGTATAAAGTTATGCATATATTTCTATATTTATGCATATATTAATGTAGATATTTATGCATATATTTAGTTATGTATATATATATGTATATATGCATTTAGTTATGTATATATTTATGTATATAGTTATGCATATATTTCTATATTTATGCATATATGTATGTAGATATTTATGCACATATTTAGTTATGTATATATATATATGTATTTATGCATATAGTTATGTATATATTTATGTATATAGTTATGCATATATTTCTATATTTATGTATATATTAATGTAGATATTTATGCATATATCTATGTATATATTTATGTAGATATTTATGTATATATTTATGTAGATATTAATGCATATATTTATGTATATATCTATGTATACATTTATGCATATATTAAA
Source organism: Euprymna scolopes (assembly GCF_053919585.1). Taxonomy (NCBI): domain Eukaryota; kingdom Metazoa; phylum Mollusca; class Cephalopoda; order Sepiida; family Sepiolidae; genus Euprymna; species Euprymna scolopes. The sequence goes on along the minus strand of NC_136513.1, from coordinate 67,973,993 downwards.
GAATCTATTAATTCATACATATATGCACATATTTTTACATATATTTATGTATATATTTATGTATATATTTATGCATATATTTTTGTATATATTTCTGTACATATTTATGTACATATGTCTACATATATTTTTGCATGTATATATGTATATATTTACGCATATATTTATGTATATATTTATGCATATATTAATGCATATTTTTATGTATATATGTTTGCATATCTTAATGCATATATTTATATATATTTATGCACATATTTATGTATATATTTATGTATATATTTTTGCATATCTTAATGCATATATTTATGTATATATTTACGCAAATATTCATGTATATATTTTCGCATATATGTGTGCATATAGTTATGTATATATTTACAATATAATTATGTATATATTTACAATATATTTATGTATAAATTAATGTATATATTTATGCATATATTTATGTATATATTTCTGTATTTATGCATATATTGATGTATATATTTAAGTATGCATTTATGTACATATTATGCGTATATTTATATACATATTTATATATTTCTGCATATATTAATGCATCTATCTATATATATATTAAAGTATATATTTATGCATATATTTATATATATATTTAAGTATATATTTATGCACATATTTATATATATATATATTAAAGTATATATTTATGCATATATTTATATATATATTAAAGTATATATTTATGCACATATTTATATATATATATTAAAGTATATATTTATGCACATATTTATATATATATTAAAGTATATATTTATTCATATATTTATATATACATATTAAAGTATATATTTATGCACATATTTATGTTGATATTTATGTATATATTTATGTATATATTTATGCATATATTTCTATATTTCTGTAGATACTTATGCATATATTCACGCATATATTAGATATACATTTATGTATATATTATGCGTATATATGTATAATTCTGTATTTATGTGTGATATCTATGCATATACTTATGTATATATTTACGCATTTATTTATGTATATATTTATGCATATATATATGTATATATTTATGCATATATGTCTGTATTTATGCATATATTCATGTATATATTTGTGTATGAATTTATGTATATATTAGCGTATATATTCACGTATATATTAATGTATGTATTTATGTATATATTTATGCATATATTTATGTATATATTTATATATATATTTATGCATATATTTATGTATATATTTATGTATATATTTATGCATATATTTATGTATATATTTATGTATATATTCATGTATATATTTAGGTATAGATTTATGTATATATTCATGCATATATTTATATATATATTCATGTATATATTCATGCACATATTTATGAATATATTTATGCATATATGTATGTATATATTTATGTATATATTTATGCATATATTTATGCATATATTTATGTATATATTTATGTATATATTTATGCATATATTTACGCATGTATTTATGTATATATTTACGCATATATTTATGTATATATTTCTGTATATATTTATGTATATATTTATGCATATATATATATATATGTATATATAGTTATGCATATATTTATGTATATATTTATGTATATATTTATGTATATATTTATGCATATATTTATGCATATATTTATGTATATATTTTTGCACATATTTATGTATATATTTATGTATATATTTATGTATGTATTTATGCATATATGTATGTATATATTTATGTATATATTTAGGCATATATTTATGTATATATTTATGCATATATTTATGTATATATTCATGCATATATTTATGTATATATTTATGCATATATTTATGTATATATTTACGCATATATTTATGTATATATTTCTGTATATATTTCTGTATATATTTATGTATATATTTATGCATATATTTATGTATATATTTATGTATATATTTATGTATATATTTATGCATATATTTATGCATATATTTATGCATATATTTATGTATATATTTATGTATATATTTATGCATATATTTACGCATGTATTTATGTATATATTTACGCATATATTTATGTATATATTTATGTATATATTTACGTACATATTTATGAATATATTTATGTATATATTTATGCATATATTTATGTATATATTCATGCATATATTTATGTATATATTAACGTATATATTTTTGTATATATTTATGTAAATATTTATGTATATATTTATGCATATATTTATGTATATTTTTATGTATATATTTATGTATATATTTATGCATAAATTTATGTATATATTTATGTATATACTTAAGTATATATTTATGCATATATTTATGTATTTATTTATGTATATATTTATGTATATATTTATCCATATATTTATGTATATATTTATGTATATATTTATGCATATATTTATGTATATATTTATGTATATATTTATGTATATATTATGCATATATTTATGCATATATTTATGCATATATTGTGTATATATTTATGTATATATTTATGCATATATTTACGCATGTATTTATGTATATATTTACGCATATATTTATGTATATATTTATGTATATATTTACGTACATATTTATGAATATATTTATGTATATATTTATGCATATATTTATGTATATATTCATGCATATATTTATGTATATATTAACGTATATATGTTTGTATATATTTATGTAAATATTTTTGTATATATTTATGCATATATTTATGTATATTTTTATGTATATATTTATGTATATATTTCTGCATATATTTATGTATATATTTATGTATATACTTAAGTATATATTTATGCATATATTTATGTATATATTTATGCATATATTTATGCATATAGTCATGTATATATTTATGTATATATTTATGCATATATTTATGCATATATTTATCTATATATTCATGCATATATTTATGTATATATTTACGCATATATTTATGCATATATTCATGCATATATTTATGTATATATTTATGCATATATTTATGCATATATTTATGCATATATGTGTGCATATATGTATGCATATATTTATGTATATATTTATGTATATATTTATGTATATATTCATGCATATATTTCTGTATATATTTACGCATATATTTATGTATATATTTATACATATATTACTGCATATATTTATGTATATATTAACGCATATATTTATGTATATATTTATGTATATATTTACGCATATATTTATGTATATATTTATGCATATATTTATTCATATATTTATGCATATATTTATGTATATATTTATGCATATATTTATGTATATATTCATGTATATATTTAAGTATATATTTATGAATATATTTATGTATATATTTATGTATATATTTATGTATATATTTGTGTATATATTTATCCATATATTTATGTATATATTTATGTATATATGTATGCATATATTTATGTATATATTTATGCATATATTTATGTATATATTTATGCATATATTTATGTATATATTTATGCATATATTTATGCATATATTCATGTATATATTTATGTATATATTTATTGATATATTTATGCATATTTTTATCTATATATTCATGCATATATTTATGTATATATTTACGCATATATTTATGTATATATTTATGCATATATTTATGTATATATTCATGCATATATTTATGTATATATTTATGTATATATTCACGCATATATTTATGTATATATTTATGTTAATATTTATGAATATATTAATGTATATATTTATGTATATATTTATGCATATAATTATGCATATATTTATGCATATATTTATGCATATATTTATGTATATATTTATGCATATATTTATGCTTATATTTATGTATATATTTATGCATATATTTATGCATATATTTATGTATATATTTATGCATATATTTATGTATATATTTACGCATGTATTTATGCATATATTTATGTATATATTTATGCATATATTTATGTATATATTTATGCATATATTTATGTATATATTTATGTATATATTTATGTAAACATTTATGTATATATTTATGTATATATTTATATATATATTTACGCATATATTTATGCATATATTTATGTATATATTTATGTATATATTTATGCATATGTTTATGCATATATGTATGTATATATTTATGCATATATTTATGTATATGTTCATGTATATATTTATGCATATATTTATGTATATATTTATGTATATATTTATGCATATATTTATGTATATATTTATGTATATATTTATGTATATATTTATGCATATATTAATGTATATATTTACGCATATATTTATGTATATATTCATGTATATATTTATGCATATATTTATGTATATATTTATGCATATATTTATGTATATATTTATGCATATATTTATGCATATATTTATGCATACATTTATGTACATATTTATGCATATATTTATGCATATATTTCTGTATATATTTATGCATACATTTATGTATATTTTTATGTATATATTGATGTATATATTTATGTATATATTGATGCATATATTGATGCATATATTTATGCATATATTTATGCATATATTTATGCATATATTTATGTATATATTTATGCATATATTTATGCATATCTTTATGTATATCTTTATGTATATATTTATGCATATATTTATGTTTATATTTACGTTTTTATTTATGTATATATTTATGTATATATTTATGTATATATTTATGTATATATTTATACATATATTTATGTATATATTTATACATATATTTCTGTATATATTTATGCATATATTTCTGTATATATTTATGCATATATTTATGCATACATTTCTGTATATATTTATGTATATATTTATGTATATATTTTTGCATATATTTATGTATATATTTATGCATATATTTATGCATATATTTATGCATATATTTTTGCTTATATTTACGCGTATATTCATGTATATATTTACGCATATATGTGTGCATATAGTTATGTATGTATTTACGATATAATTATGTATATATTTACAATATATTTATGTATAAATTAATGTATATATTTATGCATATATTTATGTATATATTTCTGTATTTATGCATATATTTATGTATATATTTTAGTATGCATTTACGTACACATTATGCGTATATTTTTATACATATTTATATATTTATGCATATAATAATGCATATATCTATATATATTTAAGTATATATTCATGCATATATTTATATATATATATACTAAAGTATATATTTATGCACATATTTATATATAAATTAAAGTATATATTTATGCATATATTTATATATATATTAAAGTATATATTTATGCACATATTTATATATATATATATATATTAAAGTATATATTTATGCACATATTTATATATATATTACAGTATATATTTATGCATATATTTATATATATATTAAAGTATATATTTATGCACATATTTATGTTTATATTTATGTATATATTTATGTATATATTTATGCATATATTTCTATATTTCTGTAAATATTTATGCATATATTCACGCATATATTAGATATACATTTGTGTATGTATTATGCGTATATATGTATAATTCTGTATTTATGTGTGATATCTATGCATATATTTATGTATATAGTTACGCATTTATTTATGCATATATTTATGCATATATATATATGTATATATTTATGCATATATGTCTGTATTTATGCATATATTCATGTATATATTTATGTATGAATTTATGTAAGTATTTACGTATATAATCAGGTATATGTTTATGTATGTATTTATGTATATATTTGTGCATATATTTATGTATATATTCATGTATATATTTATGTATATATTTATGCATATATTTATGTATATATTTATGTATATATTCATGTATATATTTATGTATAGATTTATGTATATATTCATGCATATATTTATATATATATTCATGTATATATTCATGCACATATTTATGCATATATTTATGCATATATGTATGTATATATTTATGTATATATTTATGTATATATTTATGCACATATTTCTGTATATATTTATGCATATATTCATGTATATATTTATGTATATATTTATGTATATATTTCTTTATATATTTATGACTATATTAATGTATATATTTATGTATATATTGATGTATATATTTATGTATATATTTATGCATATATTTATGGATATATTTACGCATATATTTATGTATATATTTATGCATATATTTCTGTATATATTTATGCATATATTTATGCATATATTTATGTATATATTTATGTATATATTTATGTATATATTTATGTATATATTTATGCATATATTGATGTATATTTTTCTGCATATATTTAGACATATATTTATGTATATATTTATGTATATATTTATGTATATATTTATGTATATATTTATGCATATATTCATGTATATATTTATGCATATATTTATGTATATATTTATGTATATATTTATGCATATATTTATGCATATATTTATGCATATATGTGTGCATATATGTATGAATATATTTATGTATATATTTATGTATATATTAATGTATATATTCATGCATATATTTATGTATATATTTACGCATATATTTATGTATATATTTATGCATATATTACTACATATATTTATGTATATATTCACGCATATATTTATGTATATATTTATGTATATATTTACGAATATATTTATGTATATATTTGTGTGTATATTTATGCATATATTTATGCATATATTTATGCATATATTTATGTATATATTTTTGCATATATTTATGCTTATATTTATGTATATATTTATGCATATATTTATGCATATATTTATGTATATATGTATTCATATATTTATATATATATTTACGTATATATTTATGCATAACTTATGTTTATTTTTATGCATATTTTTATGTATATATTTATGTATATATTTATGTATATATTTATGCATATATTCATGTATATATTTATGTAGTTATGTATGTATATATTTATGCATATATTTATGTATATATTTATGCATATATTTATGTATATATAAATGCATATATTATTGTATATATTTATGTAGATATTTATGTATATATTTATGCATATATTTATGTATATATTTATGCATATATTTATGTACATATTTATACATATATTTATGCATATTTTTATGTATATATTTATGTATATATGTATGTATATATTTATGTATATATTTATGCATATATTTATGTATATATTCATGTATATATTTATGCATATATTTATGTATATATTTACGCATCTATTTATGTATATATTTATGTATATATTTACGTATATATTTATGCATATATTTATGTATATATTTATGCATATATGTATGCATATATTTATGCATATATTTATGTACATATTTATGCATATATTTAAGCATATATTTCTGTATATATTGATGCCTATATTGATGCATATATTTATGTATATACTTATGCATATATTTATGCATATATTTCTGTATATATTTATGCATATATTTCTGTATATATTTATGTATATATTGATGTATATATTTATGTATATGTTTATGTATATATTTATGCATATCTTTATGTATATATTTATGTATATATTTATGCATATATTTATGTATATATTTACGCATTAATTTATGTATATATTTAGTTATATATTTATGTATATATTTATGTATATATTTATGTATATATTTATGCATATATTTCTGTATATATTTATGCATATATTTCTGTATATATTCATGCATATATTTATGCATATATTTCTGTATATATTTATGTATATATTTATGTATATATTCATGCATATATTTATGTATATATTTACGCATATATTTATGTATATATTTATGTATATATTTATGCACATATTTATGTATATATTTATGCATATATTTATGCATATATTTATGTATATATTTATGCATATATTTATGTATATATTTACGCATATATTTATGTATATATTTATGTATATATTTATGTATATATTTATGCATATATTTATGTATATATTTATATATATATTTATGCATATATTTATGTATATATTTATGCATATATTTATGTATATATTTATGCATATATTTATGCATATATTCATGTATGCATTTATGTATATATTTATGCATATATTTATGCATATATTTATGCATATATTCATGCATATACTTATGTATATATTTACGCATATATTTGTGTATATATTTATGTATATATGTATGCATATATTTATGTATATATGTATGCATATATTTATGTATATATTTATGCATATATTTATGTATATATTTATGCATATATTTATGCATATATTTATGCATATATTTATGTATATATTTATGTATATATTAATGTATATATTTATGTATATATTTATGCATATATTTATGTATATATTTATGCATATATTTATGTATATATTTATGTATATATTTACGCATATATTTATGTATATATTTATGTCTATGTTTATGCATATATTTATGTATATATTTATGCATATTTTTATGCATATATTTATGCTTATATTTATGTATATATTTATGCATATATTTATGCATATATTTATGTATATATTTATGCATATATTTATGTACATATTTACGCATATATTTATGCATATATTTATGTATATATTTATGCATATATTTATGTATATATTTATGTATATATTTATGTAAATATTTATGTATATATCTATGTATATGTTTAGGTATATATTTACGCATATATTTATGTATATATTTATGCATATATTTATGCATATATTTATGCATATATTTATGTATATATTCATGCATATGTTTATGTATATATTTATGTATATATTTTTGTCTATATTTATGTATATATTTATGCATATATTTATGTATATATTTATGCATATATTTATGTATATATTTATGTATATATTCATGCATATATTTATGTATATATTTATGCGTATATTTATGTATATATTTATGCATATGTTTATGCATATATTTTTGTATATATTTATGTATATATTTATGTATATATTTATGTATATATTTATGCATATATTTATGTATATATTTATGCATATATTTATGTATATATTTATGTATATATTTATGTATATATTTATGCATATATTTTTGTATATATTTATGCATATATTTATGTATATAGTTATGCATATATTTATGTATATAGTTATGCATATATTTATATATATAGTCATGTATGTATATCTGTATATATTTATGTATATATTTATCTATATATTTATGCATATATTAATGTATATATTTATGTATATATTTATGTATATATTTATGCATATATTTGTGTATATATTTATGTATATATTTATGTATATATTTATGCATATATTTATGTATATATTTATGCATATATTTATGCATATATGTATGCATATATTTATGTATATATGTATGCATAAATTTATGCATATATTTCTCTATATAATTTTGCATATATTTATGCATATATTTATGCATATATTTATCCATATATTTATGAATATATATCTGTATATATTAATGAATATATTTATGCATATATTTATGTATATATTTATGTATATATTGATGTATATATTGATGCATATATTTATGCATGTATTTATGCATATATTTATGCATATATTTATGTATATTTTATGTATATATTTATTCATATCTTTATGTATATATGTATGTATATATTTATGCATATATTTATGTATATATTTGTGCATTTATTTATGTATATATTTATGCATATATTTATGCATATATTTATGCATATATGTCTGTATTCACCTATATATTCATGTATATATTTATGTATGTATTTATGTATATATTATTCGGGTATTTATATAGATATTTCTTTATTTATGCATATATCTATGCATATATTTATGTACATGTTCATGTAAATATTTATATATATATTCATGTATTTATTTATGCATCTATTTATGTATATATTTATGTAAATATTTATATATATATATATTGATGTATTTATTTATGCATATATTTATGTATATAATTATTTATATATTTATGTATATATTTATGTAAGTATTTATATATATGTGCATGTATATATTGATGTATTTATTCATGTATATATTTATGTATATATTTATGTATATATTCATGTATATATTTATGTATATATTTATATATATATTCATGTATATATTTATGTATTTATTCACGTATATATTTATGTATATATTTATGTATATATTCATGTATTTATTTATGAATATATTTATGTATATATTTATATACATATTTATGTTTTTTATGTATATATTTATGTATATATTTATGTATATATTCATGTATATATTTATGTATATATTTATGTATATATTCATGTATATATTGATGTATTTATTCATGTTTATATTTATGTATATATTTATGTATATATTCATGTATTTATTTATGAATATATTTATGTATATATTTATATACATATTCATGTTTTTTATGTATATATTTATGTATATATTTATGTATATATTCATGTATATATTTATGTATATATTTATGTATATATTTCCCCTATATATTTATGTATATATTTGTGTATATATTTATGTATGTATTTATATACATATTCATGTTTTTCATGTATATATTTATGTATATATTTATGTAAGTATTTATATATATATGCATGTATATATTGATGTATTTATTCATGTATATATTTATGTATATATTTATGTATATATTCATGTATATATTTATGTATATATTTATGTATATATTCATGTATATATTTATGTATTTATTCAGTTATATATTTATGTATATATTGATGTATATATTCATGTATTTATTTATTAATATATTTATGTATATATTTATATACATATTCATGTTTTTTATGTATATATTTATGTATATATTTATGCATATATTTATGTATATATTTATGCATATATTTATGTATATATTTATGTATATATTCATGCATATATTTATGTATATATTTTTGTATATATTTATGTACATATTTATGCATATATTTATGCATATATTTTTGTATATATTTATGTATATATTTATGTATATATGTATGTATATATTTATGCATATATTTATGTATATATTTATGTATATATTTATGCATATATTTATGTATATATTAATGTATATATTTATGCATATATTTTTGTATATATTTACGCATATATTTATGTATATATTTATGTATATATTTATGCATATATTTATGCATATATTTATGTATATAGTTATGCATATATTTATATATATAGTCATGTATGTATTTCTGTATATATTTATGTATATATTTATCTATATATTTATGCATATATTAATGTATATATTTATGTATATATTTATGTATATATTTATGCACATATTTGTGTATGTATTTATGTATATATTTATGTATATATTTATGCATATATTTATGTATATATTTATGCATATATTTATGCATATATGTATGCATGTATTTATGTATATATGTATGCATAAATTTATGCATATATTTCTCTATATAATTTTTGCATATATTTATGCATATATTTATGCATATATTTATGCATATATTTATGAATATATATCTGTATATATTAATGCATATATTGATGCATATATTTATGCATGTATTTATGCATATATTTATGCATATATTTATGTATATTTTATGTATATATTTATTCATATCTTTATGTATATATGTATGTATATATTTATGCATATATTTATGTATATATTTATGTATATATTTATGTATGTATTTATGTATATATTTATGTATATATTTATGCATATATTTCTGTATATATTTATGCATATATTTCTGTATATATTCATGCATATATTTATGCATATATTTCTGTATATATTTGTGTATATATTTATGTATATATTCATGCATATATTTATGTATATATTTATGCATTTATTTATGTATATATTTATGCATATATTTATGTATATATTTATGCATATATGTCTGTATTCACCTATATATTCATGTATATATTTATGTATGTATTTATGTATATATTATGCGTATATTTATATATATATTTCTTTATTTATGCATATATCTATGCATATATTTATGTACATGTTCATGTAAATATTTATATATATATTCATGTATTTATTTATGCATCTATTTATGTATATATTTATGTAAATATTTATATATATATATATTGATGTATTTATTTATGCATATATTTATGTATATAATTATGTATATATTTATGTATATATTTATGTAAGTATTTATATATATATGCATGTATATATTGATGTATTTATTCATGTATATATTTATGTATATATTTTTGTATATATTCATGTATATATTTATATATATATTAATGTATATATTTATGTATTTATTCACGTATATATTGATGTATATGTTTATGTATATATTCATGTATTTATTTATGAATATATTTATGTATATATTTATATACCTATTCATGTTTTTTATGTATATATTTATGTATATATCTATGTATATATTCATGTATATATTTATGTATATATTTATGTATATATTCATGTATATATTGATGTATTTATTCATGTATATATTTATGTATATATTTATGTATATATTCATGTATTTATTTATGAATATATTTATGTATATATTTATATACATATTCATGTTTTTTATGTATATATTTATGTATATATTTATGTATATATTCATGTATATATTTATGTATATATTTATGTATATATTTATGTAGATATTTATGTACATATTTATGTATATATTTATGTATATATTTGTGTATATATTTATGTATATATTTATATACATATTCATGTTTTTCATGTATATATTTATGTATATATTTATGTATTTATATATATATGCATGTATATATTGATGTATGTATTCATGTATATATTTATGTATATGTTTATGTATATATGCATGTATATAATTATGTATATATTTATGTATATATTCATGTATATATTTATGTATTTATTCAGTTATATATTTATGTATATATTTATGTATATATTCATGTATTTATTTATTAATATATTTATGTATATATTTATATACATATTCATGTTTTTTATGTATATATTTATGTATATATTCATGTATATATTTATGTATATATTCATGTATATATTGATGTATTTATTCATGTATATATTTATGTATATATTTATGTATATATTCATGTATTTATTTATGAATATATTTATGTATATATTTATATACATATTCATGTTTTTTATGTATATATTTATGTATATATTTATGTATATATTCATGTATATATTTATGTATATATTTATGTATATATTTATGTAGATACTTATGTATATATTTATGTATATATTTGTGTATATATTTATGTATATATTTATGTATATATTTATGCATATATTTATGCATATATTTACGCATTTATGTATGTATATATTTATGTATATATTTATGCATATATTTATGTATATATTTATGTATATATTTATGCATATATTTATGTATATATTTATATATATTTATGTATATATTTGTGTATATATTGATGTATATATTTATGTATATATTTATGCTTATATTTATGCATATATTTATGCATATATTTATGCATATATTTATGTATATGTTTATGTATATATTTATGCATATATTTATGTATATATTTATGTATATGTTTATGTATATATTTATGCATATATTTATGTATATATTTACGCATTTATTTATGTATATATTTATGTATATATTAATGTATATATTTATGTATATATTTATGCATATATTTCTGTATATATTTATGCATATATTTCTGTATATATTCATGCATATATTTATGCATATATTTCTGTATATATTTATTTATATATTTATGTATATATTCATGCATATATTTATGTATATATTTACGCATTTATTTATATATATATTTATGCATATATTCATGTATATATTTATGCATATATGTCTGTATTTATCTATATATTCATGTATATATTTATGTATGTATTTATGTATATATTATGCGTATATTTATATATATATTTCTTTATTTATGCATATATTTATGCATATATTTATGTAAATATTTATGTAAATATTTATATATATATTCATGTATTTATTTATGCATATATTTATTTATATATTTATGTAAATATTTATATATATATATTCATGTATTTATTTATGAATATATTTATGTATATATTTATGTATATATTCATGTAAGTATTTATATATATATTCATGTATATATTCATGTATTTATTCATGTATATATTGTTGTATATATTTATGTATATATTCATGTATTTATTCATGTATATATTTATGTATATATTTATGTATATATTCATGTATATATTCATGTATTTATGTATGAATATATTTATGTATATATTTATATACATATTCATGTTTTTTATGTATATATTTATGTATACAGCCTGATTTTAGTGTTTATAGTTGGGATCGTATTACTAATTTGCCCTTTAGCTCTAATATGGAAGACTTAAATCTTTGCTAAAGTTGCTGGAAAAAATGATTGTATCGTTTTATCACTTAAAGAAGTATCTGACTCTTGAACAGGAGTTTGTAAAGGAGCAACCTCCTTAATTGTATGGTCAAATTCTTGTACTGAAAAATATTATGCGAAAGAGAAATTGTTTGAATATGATTGGGTGCCTTCCCATTTAGATGTCTGCAGTCACTCTTCCCTCTGCGTTGCATTACTTCTGCTGCAATCGTCTATGTCAGATAAGTCCAAAGATGAAGTAAAGCTGACGCATCTAGAAACGCGTCGCTCAGATTATCCTTCTTTGCCTATGCAGAACATACAATCTAGTGGGAAGTGATTTTTTTCATTATAACTCCTTTCACACAGCAGAGATATAAGTCTGTTTCTACTCTATCGTTATTCCCATAGAAAGTGCTCAGCTGAGATCCAATCCCTGATTCACTTCTGTACAACTTTCAGTGTAAAAACTCGTCTAGCTTCTCCACATGACCAATAGAAAACGCTAAAATTCTCCAAGAAACTGAAATTTGGAAAATATTTATTAATTAATGTCTAATATCGATTGTTATTATCTCAGAAAAATCGGAGATAGCTGAATTTTCATGTAGGGTTACCAAACTCTTTTTATCCTTTGCATTGAATGAAATTAAACAAAATATATCCCGTATTACAAACTCTTATGCCTACTAGCTATGTTCCAAAATTAATAATGTCGATTTAAGTTTAAGAGTGAATCCTGTACACAACTTTATATAAATAGAAATTTAGTAAATATAATTCAAGGCCACGATATTTGAGCTCTCAAGTAAAAAAATATCCTTTTTATAATGATTTGAAAAACCAACTTCATAACCATCGATCTTCATTTGTTTTGTATGCCATGCTGGTATTTCAAAATAGCCGTTTTGATTTCAATGAAAATGCCATTTTCAGATTGCAAGGGCTAACAAACAAAAAAATATCTACATAAATGTTCAGCAATAAATTATGCTTGTAGTGGCTTAAAAGTATTTCGTGTTTTAGTGAAAAATTATTTTCATATTCTTTTGTATACAATTTATTTAATGTCAACACTTGTTTCAGAAATGTCTGTTTGCTTCACAAATGATGAAATATATGAACTCAAGTGGTCCATGAGTAATACATCACTTATAAAATACATTCTTCCTTATTTCTCTTTATCTCCCCCCCTCTCTCTCTCTCTCTCTCTTTCTCTCTCTCATTTAAACACTACTGTGTTTGAATATATGGTTAAGTATTAGTTTTACTCATTTAGAACTGCTTTAAAATTTCACCGCCCACTTATTTTGCGACCAAATTTCAAACAATTTTTGCAGTTCATAGGTTTGTAGCAGAAACAAAAAGAACTCTTTTCTTATGCGTCAGTGCCTCCCCTGATTGTGCGATATAGCACATACTGACCAAACAGAGGCATAGCGCAGGGACCTTCCTTACCCCCTAAGGAACTCTAACTGCTTCCGTTCCGGACGAGAAAAACTCTTCCTTTTTTTTTCATCCAGACGCCAAAGAGAGCGGACCTGTTTCCGTTTCCTCTCTCTCTCTCTCTCTCTCTCTCTCTCTCTCTCTCTCTCTCTCTCTCTCTCTCTCTCTACACACACACCGGTATCGACGATTCCCACTTGGGAATAACTATCGGGCAAAGGCAGACAAGTTTTATCCGAGTTATACCTTTTTGGCATCTTACCCTGACTTGCTTCAATAAACCTTTTCCTTGCAAGTTTTACGAAGTTGTTTGTTCGTTTATTCAGTAGCTTGTGTTGAATAATTTATTTTATTAGGGAGTGCCTGAAAAGCACTAACTCAACTCCCTAAAGGTTATACTCAGCTACATTTTGAAAATTTTTTTTCCTATTTTCGTTTAGTGAAACAAAAGTTATAATAAAATTACTGGTGTTCAAAAGTTCTCAGAATCTGTAAGGAACGGAGAGACGATATTTTTCTTATTGGCTGTTGGTTACCATAGCAACCAAACGCTACCTCAAATCGGTTGAGAACGGTGGAGATGATGATGTAACAAGATATAAAAAAAGAAAGTCCCCTCGAGTTTGTAGTAAAGTACTAATGCAGGGAAAAATGCGGATGCCCAATTCTTGAAGACAACCATAATATATATATATATATATATATATATATATATATATATATATATATATATATATATATTGCCTCTTATATTTTGCCCTCCTTGCAATGTTTTCATTCATTACGTGCCCGCATTGTTCTCCCTGTCGCTACGATTATATCGATTCAGCTACTACTGTTGCTAATAATTCACTGCTGTCCTGGTCTGTCGCTCAGTTGTACACAACGACAGTGATAATTCACTGTCGTTGTGCTCAATCGCTAACAGACCTTTCGCCTTGACTCTCCAGCTAAAACTGACTGCGGACTATTTAGTTACTTAATTATGTCTTTTATTTTATTTTTTTATTTAGTCAATTTAAGTTGGTAATAATTTCTTTTATGGGTTGGTGATAAAGCAAAGCCTGAAAAAATCATGGATTACATAGAAAAATGCGAGCATGAAAAGTAATATGGTTAAAATTAAAGTTAGAAAAGTAAAAGGACTAGTTGTTTGAACTGGAAAAGAAAAAGACAAGATGTTCTAGTTAAAAATGTAATAAATTTATAACTTAAAATAAAAATTGACTTTAGCATTATATATAATCAATTCTTAATGCTGCAATATTTTAAGTTATAAAAGAGCCTACCTACTTCTTAAGCAGTTTAGGTCTGTAAACCGGTGATTTGATTGAGTCACCAGCTCTAGGGAGGTTGTCGACCAGGTCTGAGGAGGCCCTCCTCACCTGTTTGGTGCCAAGACATATGAGGTCAGTGGCACAGATTTAACATTAGAGTTTTCCTTCTTCTAGATGGATGACCTGATAAGATCTATGGGCCCATCAGCACCTAGAGGATTAGTCCTGTGCCTGGTTTCAAGGTCAGGTATTTCTACCCTCCCCCATCGGTAGTTAAGATTAATCGAGTTGGTATCAAAGGTAGTTAGTATCTGCTATGAAGTTACACTCCTCAAAACAAGATTAAGATGGAAGATGTGGTTATTCACACGTTATGAAAGGAAAGGCCTGGGGGTATGTATGAGTAAGCGGTGTAGATATAAAGTTAGCATCTACTAGAATCAAACGAAGATTAAATATGTTTTATGGATTAATAAATACATTGGAAAAAGTATATTATAAGGAGTTAGTGTTCAGTTCAAAACTGAGCTTCGAACTTCAGATGGTGCAATAAATAAATAAATTATCAGATCATCAACGTAACATATAGAAACTAAAATAATAGGAGAAATAGAAGTAATTTCAATTTTAATAATCGTTATGAGTAATAAAATAACACCCGAGTAATTTCAATAACACAAGAATGGAAAAAAATCTAGCATTAAGTAACTGCAAGACATGGAGACAAACAGATTAAGATGAATTAAAATAAATTTCATTAAAAGTTGAAGAAAACTAAGTAAGAAATTGAACTGAGATTCTTATAAAGAAGATAATGTTAAAAATATATGTTTAAAATTAAACAAAGGTGATTAATAAATACTAAAATCAAAATATTAAAATATGAATGCCTGGAATTTCGATAAATTAATAAATTGATAAAAATTAACAAAACAGTTATCTCTTAAAATGAAAATATTATACGAATGATAATAAAAAGGAAAGATAAAAGAATTAAAACAAAATATTTAAATAATGATAAGAATTGAAAATATAAATTACAAATTTAAATTATTGATATAACCAGTACGGGATGAAGATAAATTTTTATTAATGCGATTTAAATTAACCTTTTAATTAAAACTCCTTCTTAAGAAATAACAAAATTAATTAGTGGATCATAAAATGTAAAAACAATTGATACAAAATTATTGTAGATTTAGGTGAAAATAATAGAAACTAGAATTTGAAGGCGTAGATTTGTATTTGAAAAATAAATCAATTAAATATATAAATTGGGGGAGAAAAATAATTATTAAAATAAAAAACACACACAAGATTAAATTAATATTAAAATAGGTAATTGGTTGGAAGATTTAAGAAATAGAAATGTTAAAATAGGGTGATTACTAAACTCTAAGGCTATCGAAAAATAAAAAAAAAAAACAAATAAATATGTTTGGAGATAGGTACAACTGCTTGTTCTCTTAAAATAGAGATTATGAATGTATTAATATATGTATAAATAGTGTATTTTGCCATCTCAAGAGGAGTTGTTTGGGATATGAATGACATAATATTTAAAATTGTCCAAATGGTTATGAAACAATTGTAACGCATAAGAAAATACACAACATGATGTTCTCATTTTATATTTTGTTGTCTTGATTTTTGTGAAAATATTATATATATGTGTGTGTGTGTGTGTGTGTGTGTGTGTGTGTGTGTGTGTGTGTGTGTGTGTGTGTGCTTGGTTATATTTTGGAAAAAAGGTTTTTCCAGCAGAGTGCTCTATCATAAGAAAAAAATTTAAAATAAGCGCGTAATATTTATATTTTTATTTTCAGAAAGTTTAGATGCGATAAGTCATCGTTACCGTCGGTTTCAAACCTTATATTAGGGAACCCTTTTAATTTCCCCATATTAAGCTCTCTTCAGCCAATATATTTCATCTGTTTATAATCGGAAAAAGGAAACATACACATACATCACAAGATCTCGAGCAAATCACGTTTTTTTTACCTTTAATTAAATAATAAAATTTAAAAAATTGTCCGTTTAATATATAATAATGGCGTACAGCCAAAGAAAAAACAGGAAAAGAAAGAGATAGATGGATATATATATATATATATATATATATATATATATATATATATATATATATAGAGAGAGAGAGAGAGAGAGAGAGGGGGGGAGAGAGAGAAGAGGGGTGCACATAAGTTAGTAGCAGTAAGTTCTTGTTTTACTCACGTAATCAGACATTATAATTACATTACATATTTAATATTTATGACGAGTTTGTGAAAAGAAAAAAAGTATAATGATAAATTGATACTGAATGTGATTAATTTTAAATATTTTATGTTGGAAAATGTTATGATTATGATTGTAAAATTTTCTAATTAGTTTGACTTCCGGTTGCTTTCTTGTGGGATTCATTTTTTTTATATAAAAGAAAATTATAACCGGACTAGAAATTATTTTTAATTCTGTACCTTTTTAAAGATAATACATTTTTTTAATACATTTGTACTTGGTTATATTTACAGGAGCTATCTAAATGTAGTAGTAGTAGTAGTAGTAGTAGTAGTAGTAGTTACTATTGTTACTATTAAATTGGATGTATTTATCATTAGTTGTATCGACCCGACGTTGCTTAGGATTCTTTACGTTTAAATTTGTTTTGTAAATATTTCTTTTCTATAATCTGAGAACTTAGTAAATGAATAAAGGTTATGCCTCTTAGCTGATTTTTCTTTAGAAATAGAAGCTTGGTAAAAATTGACATGTCGAGGGGCTGTACCAACACTGTTCAAGTGGCAGGTATAATCTAGTTAGTAAGAAAAATATGGCAGTTTATATTTTTTCAAAACAATCATTTTATTGTTGTCAAACTTTCGAAATACTGCAATATATTGCAAAATAATTCTTCATGCTGGCAGTTTTTCTACAAATATGTTTAAACAGATGATATTTATTGATGGTGTCACAATAATTGATTAAATGAAATTTTGATTTGAAAATTCATCTTTCATCAGTTTTGTTTGCAAAATATTGCAATAACTTACTGACATAACATTCTGATTAACTAGGAAAATTCTAGGCGAAATATAAAAATTAATGCTCAGAGTCAGCAGTTGTGAAACCGTAGCCATAAAACAGCACGTCTCTCCAACAAAAATTAGTTTGGCTTCCTTTCTAAGCTGCAACACCAATATCGGTTCTAGTCAGTAACAACTATTTGTTTGTACAAGTCACATCGTCAAGACCTTTTTTTGCAGTTACGAGTTATTGTTATGCAATGAAGAGAATAGTGGTTAGATAAACTCGAAATGATTGACAATTGGAGGGTCAGAAGGTGACTTCGGTGCTGACAAGGTTAGTGTGGTCTCTTCTTTGACAGATTTCAATGTGACTGAATGCAGAAATTGTTCCTCGCACAAAAACCCCGATGAGAGTGGAGAAAGCAATATGATAACCTATGAACAAGGTCGGCCTATTCTCATCTCTCTCTCCTCTCTCTCTCTCTCTCTCTCTCTCTCTCTCTCTCTCTCTCTCTCTCTCTCTCTCTCTCTCTCTTTCGGGTAAATAAATTTATATATGTCTCTCTCACGGATTTCTGCAATTGCCTTATAATGTGTTCTCCCATCAAAAAGAAGTCGCGTGTGGCCTATGAATTGAGTTATAGTTGCAAGGCCCTATGAGTGACGTCATATCAAGAGAGGATCGGTTATGCAATATTATTATCAGCACCTACGAGTCCCTCACCAAGAATTGTGCCGACATGATTGATCCCCGCAAGTATGCATGTCTATACGAACATTAGATTAAAGAGTATGTATTTATTGCAAAATTGATCGGTACACATTGTTGAAATTATAGTCTGTATTTGTTTTCCTTACAATATTAACTAGCAAAGGTCGCATATTTTTGTGAGTAATCCCTGGGAGGATGGTATCAAAATCACAGGACAAATCAACCCACCTCAAAAAAGAAGGATCATGCTGAATGTACATGTACTACATTACTTTCCTCACAAGAGGGGGTAATGCTTGGGAAGATGGCTCTATGACAACAGAACAGATACTGCACTACCCTACAAAGAAAATGGTAATGCTTGGGAATATGACCTCATGACAACAGATCAGATACAACACCCCCCCCATAAAAAAGCGAAGGAGGTAATCTCTGGGATGATGGTATCACCACTATGCTTAACTGAGCGTTAAAGATACGTAGCACATTAGGCTAATCAAATAATATAGTAAACTGACTTAAGCATTAAAACAAATACAATTAATGGAAGTAATAGTAGAGTTTCGGCTTCAGTTGTTGTTGTTGTTTTTTAACCTGATCAGGCAATATGTTTCAAATATATATTACCCTTTTAACCAACATTCTTCAGATAGTTTTTATTAAAAAAATGTTTACTAAGATTCTTTGCAAACATTTTTATTTACTTTGAAATGGCTGAACACCCGAATAGATGTTTTCAGATAAAAAAAAAAAAAAATTATGCGAAATGCTAATCGTGACAACCTGACTGGATAACGAAAATAATCCAACATGGTTTCACAGTTGCAAGTTGATTTATGGCCGACCACAAAAAAACCTTAAAAATGGACTGGATGGAAATATTTGGGTCTTCTTTTAGAAAGGATATCAATCTTCAACCTTAAAATATTCAGTGTAAAACTTTGGTGATTTTAAAACCTCAAATATCAAAAGAAAAACAGGATTTTTATACATTTTTTAAGATTAAACTAAATTGAAGACTCAAATGATAACCAACTAAAATGTGTTGTAATAAGTTATAAACCATCGCAAACCAAACAGAAATTGATCATGGCATATTTTTATACTACGTTGTATTATAACAAATCATCAGTAGTTACAAATCCAACAATTCCTTGACCTTGTGGTTTTTTGTTCTATTAACATATCGATTTTTACGAGAGCCATTCCAAAAGTAAAGTCAGAATTTATTTTTCTACAGAGTAACCAACATTAATAATGCACTTTTGCCAAGAATTCAATGACGCATCTCTGCTTCTGACGTATGCCCATGAAAGGATTGTTTTCTTACAGCCTCATACCGCCAATATTTGCAACAAGTCATGAATGCATAAGTTCAGTCATCATAACTATGTAATTTGCAATTCCTTTTGATCCATTCGAGTGAAATAAAAATAGGAAACATTACTTTTAGAACGCACATCGTATAATGTACAAACAAACACCAATATATATATATATATATATATATATATATATATATATATATATATATATATATATATATATATATATATATATATATAGAGAGAGAGAGAGAGAGATGGGGAAGAAAGACAGAAAAAAAATAGATTGACCTTGTAACTTGCCTATATTGATGTTATTTCCTTATCTTATTTATGGACTAATTGCGTGAGTTTATTTTTTTTTTTATTTTACTTCTGCTAACTCTTGGAATTCCACTACCTCTCTCCCACAACACTTAACAACGCTCTACACGAACCAATTGTGTTTGTGAGAGAATTTCAAGTTCGTTTGATTTGATTTCATTTCAAATTCAATGCAGAAATGGGACACTCATAAGTTCTTCCTGGAAGTTAACTTGCTGCAAGTGTTTATCAAAATAAACGTCGAAAAACAATAGCATCGCCTTTCGTAAGTGACAATTGTATTTACAGTGCGATTATTTCTTTATCAATAGAAAGAAAGACACACATTGAGATAGAAGCCGGCGTTCTCCGTGTACGTAGTATTAGGACTCATATGACATCCACTTATGACAAGAGTAATTTAAGGCTTATTTTTAACTTACTTTTAAGGTGCTTGAGGTCACTAAAGGTCAAATAGTAAAAATACATAGACAAGAAATTTTTATAACAATTTTTTTCGGAATGGCATAAACAAGAAAAACAAATTTGTGAAAATGTCATAAGTTTTTTATGAATTCAAAAATAAGTTTCATTTATGTTGTATGTCGAAGAAAAAATGGCGGCAGGTTTAGTATTCGTATGTTTGTCTCAAACATTGCCATTTATGAAGAAAATTTTCAACCATTTGTCTTATTCATTTCGATTCTGTTTTTGTATTTTGTTGCATACATCAACGTCTAAACATTTTAATGTGTTTTAACATCAAAGTTTAAACATAACATTTGTTTTACCACAAATTCTACTATTATATAGAATATTAAATTGATTTTAACGCCAATACATAGTTAAAGCAAAATAAATGGTTTTGATATTTTGAACTGATACAAATCCCGTAATGAATTTATTACATCTAAAAAATTTACTGTCAATCAAATTTCAAAGAAACCACAAGAAGAAGAAAAAATGAACACATCCAAGAAATTATGAAACAGGATAAAACGAAACTACTGCCCTTAAGGAACAAAAGAATTTAACAGACCCTTCATCCATTTGTATTGAAATCACCAAAATGTTCAACCACATGAATAAATGAAAAGATTTTGTTTCGTATTTGCTATAAAACTATGAATGAAATGTTTATTATTTAAATTAATTTCAGTATTTTAAGTAGAAAACTTTGCAAAACGACAACGAACCGGCAAAGTCAGTCAGTTTGTGAATAATCATTTAAAAATATGTGGTTACGTGTGAGATAAAGAGAGAAACAGACAGAAAAAGAGAGTGGGAGAGAGGTAGTGATTTAACACTAATCTTTAATCTGTTTGTTGAAAGCTGATTGGTCGAACATACATGATGAGCAAATCTAAGTAACATAATCTAAAGACTCCAATTGAACAACTCTGTCACCAGTTGTCAAGCGATGACCATAAGAAATTCGATCCAATCCACTCTGCCTGTTCAAAAAAGTAGAAGACACGTTTCCAATTAGTAACATTCTTTGACCATCTGTCATCAAAGCCACATTCCAACGAAACTTGGTAAATAACAAGTTTTCATGTTTTTTTCTGAATATTTTGGGGATTCGTTAAAGTGTGTCTTTTTTTTTTTACTCGAGCCAACAACCTTGCGAAATGTTTCATTCTTCAAAGTTGCCTTTTCTATTTAAAAGTGAACCACATTATTAAAGACGAAAGGAATTTTTCTTTTGTGGTCAAAATCGAACTTTGATCATTTGGAAGAAGATAGTCATTCAGACAAATAAGTAAAACGAGAAAATATTCACAACAGTTTAGTATTTTTCAAACAGAAATTGAAGACAAAATATCCATAACAGTTTAGTATTTTTCGAACAGAAATTGAAGAGAAAATAACTATTAAGCATTTAAGTAAT
This sequence comes from Euprymna scolopes, assembly GCF_053919585.1. Taxonomy (NCBI): domain Eukaryota; kingdom Metazoa; phylum Mollusca; class Cephalopoda; order Sepiida; family Sepiolidae; genus Euprymna; species Euprymna scolopes. Next base: position 67,949,502 of record NC_136513.1, on the reverse strand, counting down.
TGTTATCAACTTCTATAATTTTTTTTGTATTGATATTCATATAAAAAAACCCTTTTTTTCTATTTACAAGGTGGGGCATAAGTTTTGTTACAAAATTTCGAAATTATTTATTTTTGTATGATAATATTAAAATAAATTTACTATTTGAGTCTCATTATATGTAATATATGATTTGTTATTTTTCAGAAACAAGAGATACTAATTATCAATAATGTCTGTTGAATTGAAGAGAAGATTCATCATAGAGCATCATGAGAAAAGCCTGCGTCCACCACAAATATTCAAGTTATGGAAAAAACTCAAAATCAATAGAATGTTCCTAAAAAAGGACGATTTGTGTTACCTGGAAACTTCATCAACGATCAGGGCGTCCCTACACCTCCAGAGCATTTAAACTCATAAAAATGTTAGGGAAAAATCAGGCGAAATCCAAAAAGATCCATGGGAAAAATGGCAAAGGAAGCACCAATATGGACTATGCGAAGAATATGTCGAAGTGACCTACAGATGCCATCCTATAAGCTCCAAAAGTGACAACTTCTCTCTACCCCCACAATTGTAAAGAGACTCCTCGGAAGTCGACTCTTGTTAAACCATATCAGAGAAGGCACACTCAATGACATCATCTTCACGGATGAAAAGTTATTCCCACTTCAACAGTCCCACAATCATCAAAATGATAGAGTCTTTGCGAGAAGTCGTGAGGCAATACCTGATAATACAAGAAAGGTTTTCAGACTGCAGAAACCAACATCAGTGGTGGTCTAAGCATCCATTTCCGAGAGAGGAAAATCTACACTTGTTTTCTCCCTCAAAGGATCAAGATTAACAAAGAACGTTACACTGAGGACATTCTTGAAGCTGCATTGACTCCATGGTGTAATTCTGTGTACGGAGATGAAGGTTGGACTCTCCAACAAGATGGTGTGACAAGCCACACTGCTCATGTAAGACAGCAGTGGTATAGAGACACCTGTCCATCCTGGATCAGCAAAGAAGAATGGCATCCTCATCATTGATCGTGATTATTCTTTGCAGTCATTCCTAGAGAATGAAGTCTGCTCTACTTTTATCAAAATATTGGAACTTACCCTTAGATGTTGTGCATGCTGCTATACATGATTTCCCCCAAAGGCTTCATAGTGTAGTGAAGGCTCCAGGGAAACATTTTGAATAATACTTACGCCATATTGTTTCTTTAGTATTTGCTAATCATTTTCTGTAATTGGGTTTTTGTAATAAATCATCTTGTTAGGATAAATCTTAGTTTTATTTGTTAACAGTATTTATGCCCCACCCTGTATTTAAAAAGAAACTACAACTTTGTTATATAGGAGCCGTGAAATTGCATTCATCTGCAAAAGATCTAGCTAATTTGCATATTCGTTTAAACATTCATTTTAATTCCATAATAGTTTCTTTTCGGTTTTCTTATGTAATGATCATCTTTAGTTAACTATTACGTGTAATTAAATTCATGCAGATATTCTACATGATTTATACTTGCATAATATTTGTGTAAAAAGATTATAGTAAACACAAAACCTTTTCTATATTTATTTATGTATGCTTATATATATTCGTTTTAAAAAATGTGCCTACCAAACTCCTCTGTCAGTTTTTGGTCTACAGACATTAAACTTAATATATAGGGTATTTGAACGCATGCAAAACTTTATATTTGGGTTTTAGCCACAAGGGTGAAAATTTAAAAAATGGTGCAAAAGTGTGAAAATTAAAAAAAATGGAATTTGCCAGGTGAAAGTCGAACGACGACATTACGTATATGCATGCGTGATGTAATATCTATTGGTTCATGTTTTAATTTTTAGCCTTGCAGCAAACATGTCTTCATAGCTCAGGCATTAACGTCAAAGGAAAAAGCTAAACATTTTGGTTTTGATTCCCGGTGGTGGCGCACAAATCATTTTTTTTTTTTTTACTTTTAAAATCATTACTATATATTGGGTCCAATATAATATACGAAATCTGCATTAATCAAAATATCATATTTAATCGTATTATACGACCGGGCAATGCTCTTTATATATATAGAAGAAAAATTAAAGACTAGAAATATGTTTTACATTAATTTATTGCTCGACTGTATACTCAAAAAAGGTATATTGAAATTTCCTTGATCCACGGAGTTTCAAAGAAATGCATTCTTCTCATCAGAGGGAATATATTAGTAAATGAATATTATAGTGAAGCTATGAATTTGCTGGTATTGGCATTAATTGAAACAGCATTGCATGGAAACCAGTCATAATTGAAAAAAAAAATCTTTTTTGTACCAAGGGTTTATAAAATGGAGGAAAAAATTAAGAAATCAGAGGAAACATTAAAAGTCAAAGAGTAAAATACCAGATAAAAAGATATGGAGGGATCAAGTTTTATCAATACAAAAAATGATCGGAGATAATGTTCCCGTGAGAAAAATCCGGAATTATGCTGTTAACATGCAGAATCAAATAAAAATCCAAAAAGTTTGTAACAATTCAAGTATGTGTAATCCTTGTTTGCATAAAAAATCTGTTTGCAAGCAGTCGCTGAGTAAAGATTATTTAAATCCAGTATATATATATATATATATATATATATATATATATATATATATATATACAGGGTGACCCCCCCCCCCAAAAAAAAACAAAAGCTAAATGGAGGCCATCTAGAACATATGCTGTAGAATGGAGAAAAAAAGGCCAAAGACCCTAGTGTTTTGCTGTGATGTTTTGAATATAATAAACTAGTTATGACCAACGTTTTATTTCATTCAGACAAAACACTAAGCAATGGGGCCTAATTAGAGTTGGGGCCCGTGTTTTTTTTGGTCACCCTGTATATATATATATATATATATATATATATATATACACATGATGATTGCTACTTCTTGACAGAAGTTTACACTCTTTTCAGTTAAGTGTTGTGCGGCTGTGTGCACGTAGGTGACTTTTTAATCCAACTTTAGTCCTACATGAAAGGACACATATAAGACATAAAACTTTCCTTCTTGTAAAGGTGATCGCATAATAATATTACGAATCCTTGCATGTCGTGTCAGGCCACTTTGAGATTTGCAGATTAGACCACAAATATGAAAAAAAAAAAAGCCTCCTCATAAGACTGTCGTTTCTGTCTTTGATTTCATATGATTTGCAAAACCTGCTTTTGACAAAAGGTATCTGCCACACACCGTGCACTTCAGTTCCTGTTGTAATTTCTCTGACATTATATTTTCGTCCTGCTTTTTTAAAACGAGTTTTAAGACAGCAAGATGTACAAAATTAAAAAATTTGATAACTTTTTCTGATAGTTTTTCTCCACATTGATCGATCTTTCGCTTGGGCTTCCCAGTTATGTACGTCCATCTCCAATATTTTAAAAGTTGTTTTTCAAAGAATCTTTAAACCTTTTCCTTGGTTTTTGCTGTGGTCTTTTACCTCTATCTCGCCTTCAAACAGTTGTTCTGGACGTCTTTTGTTTTCCATCCTGACCAAGTGCGCAGTCCAGCGTATCTGATTTTGAATTATTTTCATTTCAATGCTATTACTATTTGATCGCTCAAGCATTACAGTGTTAGGCGTTAGAGTCCCTCAGTTAATATTAAGTATTCTCCGAATACAACTTTGATGAAAACTTTCCAATAACTTGAGATGCCTTCTGTATGTTGTCCAAGTTGACCCATATAGCAATGTAGTGATAACGCATGCTTCATAGACGTTTTGTTTCGTATTTGATCTGATTCCTGAGTGACCATACGTTTTTCCAGTTTGCCAAAAGCAGAATTGGCTTTGGATATTCTGTGATTTATCTTAGCATCAAGCATACAGTCCTTACTCAGCACACTACAAAGATATACAAAATTGTCCGTGACATTTAAGTTCTTACCATCCACCAAGATGGCATTCCTATAGGAGGGAAATACATAATATATGTTTTCTTGAGGGAAATACATAATATATGTTTTCTTGAGGGAAATGCATAATATATGTTTTCTTGAGGGAAATGCATAATATATGTTTTCTTGAGGGAAATACATAATATATGTTTTCTTGAGGGAAATACATAATATTTTTTCTTGAGGGAAATACATAATATATGTTTTCTTGAGGGAAATACATAATATATGTTTTCTTGTGGGAAATACATAATATGTTTTCTTGAAGTAAGTCCAAAAGCTTCACAAGCCTCTTATAACTTGTCCATAAATGTCTGCTTTTGAATGTGAGACAAGCTCTAGATCATCTGCATATAAAAGTTTAAGAACAAAGTTCTGAAAAGTTTTCGACTTTGCATTGAGACATCTAAAGTTAAAAAGTTTACCTGATGTACGAAACTGAAACTTCACCCCAATATCGCAATTGTTAAAAGCCCGCAGCAGCATCACGTCAAAATATATGGAAAATAATGTATGAGCAAGGATATCACCTTGTTTCACACCGTTTTCAACTGATATTGGATGAGACAGAGATCTATTAAAGTTCACTCGGATTTTCATGCTATGGTGTAACTGCCGAAGTATCTCCACAAAACTATCAAGATAGTCTCGTTTCCCAAGAATCTTCCAAAGCGCATTGCAATTGATGGTATCAAAAGCTTTTGTCAGATCGACAAAAACTTGATACAAAGGCATTCACTGCTGCATACATTTCCCATTAGCTATCGCACAGACAATATCATGTCCATTGTGACACGGTCAGATCTAAAACCACATTGATTCTTTTGGAGGATAAAGGGGCAAATCCATTTCATCAAACGATTTAACAACATCTTTGCTAAAACCTTTCCCACTGTTTCAAGCAAGTTAATGCCTCTGTAACCATCACAATTAGATTTTGACCAGTTTCCTTTATCTGCATCAATCCAATCTTAAGAGATAG
>NC_136513.1:67872113-67942113 GCF_053919585.1 Euprymna scolopes | reverse complement strand
TTTTCATTAATTTCTTTCTGTGCAAAGCAATTCTTTCAAACTTACTCTGTTTCCAAAATGTTTTTATTTTATTCCCCTCCCCCTTCATTCATTTTCCTCCGCATCCTGGCAAGTAGTAAAATAAACCATTTATAATATTTATTCATGGATTTATTTACTAATCATTTCTTTTGTATCGGTAAATGAATTGCATTTAAAAAAAAAACTGTAAAAGTCACGTTAAAGGTGATTAAGTTGGAAAGTAAGTAAAAATTTACCCTTTTTACTTTTATACGATTTCTGATCACTTTGAAAAAGGTGTGTGTGTGTGTGTGTTTTAAAAATGTTTTTTAACTGCTATAATCTCATTTATATATATATATATATATATATATATATATATATATATATATATATATATATATATATATAACAACGTGAGTATTCATATCGTGGGTTTGTATTACTGTACACATAGATTCGAAAAAATAGTCAAAAACAAATATATAAATAAATGTTATCAAAGGCAAGATAAGTTACTTTTCTACCTAACTGGATATATTTTTTGTGTTTTTATTCAATGTAATATATTTATTCAGCTCGAAAAACATACAGTGTTTACCGATGTGTTGGAAAATTCAAGATGGCGTCTCACACCCTCTTTAACACCGTAAGTTTGGGAAAGGGTGTTATAAATAAAAAACTATACAAAATACTATTAAAAACCCGCCGAATATATGTCAACCTATGTCACGGTAACATATATTGAGCGAGTTTTTAACAGTATTTTAACAGGGCACATCGTAAAAACTGACCCATTAATTTTCCTGAAGTAAAAACTATATAGTTTTTAAACTTTTAAAACTATACATTATAAAAAGAAAACTGTTCGAGTGATTTTTTTTTTTTACATGGGTGTCACCACTTATCAAGGCCCAGAGGCCACTCAAGGATAAGGGTTAATAGGTATACATTAGTCATTGTGATTTTAGCATAGTAAACAGTGGGAATTTTGTAACTTGGATTACTTGAAAAAGAAAACTGTTCGAATGATTGAAAATGAAAATAAAATAACAATGTAAATATATTGATAAGAAAAAAAACAAAAACAAACGAAGTTTCCGTTTCAGGAACCCGAGTTTAATTTTATGTCGTAATCATTCAACTCGTTAGCGGTTTTATTCAGCGATTAGGGATAACCATACGACATATCTAATTACCAAAGCGATTTTTTTTTTATTAAAACTAAACCTGTTTAGTTTTAATGAACCAATTTTTTTAAAGCCAACACTTTAGTTATTTTGAGAGCGTGCAACTGCACCCGAAAAGATTGATTAGGAAACTCCAAATCCTTTTATGACGCGAAGAAAAAAAAAAAAAAAAAAAAGGCCTTTTATCGGCTTAAATGATAAACTAATGTTAAATATTAGTATTTAATATAATGAGATATCAATCTACACAATTTGCCATCGATTCTGAAATAAAATGAAATCCTGACATTGTGATCATTTTTGCAGGTGTTATGTGCCAAATATTGAAATAAGAATGTTTAAATTAAATTATTGTAATTTAAGTCTTTAATTTTAATGTCGATTTTATTTATAAAATATCTTTTTAAAAATCAATCTCAAAAACAATCTGAACAATAAATCTCTTTTGTTATGGCTAAGTTTTTGTCAAGGGTAGAAATTATAATAGATAAGTATTCATCCATGATGACATTTTACCGATTTCCTGGTTTACAGGTATTCTTGCTAAATTTCTTCGAAAGAATTGACATAAACAATACTTCAACTAAATACGTATATTTCATGCAATAATGACTTTTGTTTCTTCTGACTTTTCCTAAACTAAACATAAAACATCGGTTAGGGTTAGTTTAACATTCTGTAAAAGTACCTTCCGTTTTTTTTTTTTTTTTGTACTTCTGCAGAGAAGGTAAAAAACCGATAAAAACTGGATATATTTTTCGTGTTTTTATTCAATTTAACATGTTTATTCAGCTCGAACAGCATACAGTGTTTACCGATGTGTTGGAAAATTCAAGATGGCGTCTCACACCCTCTTTAACACCGTAAGTTTGGGAAAAGGTGTTATAAATAAAAAAAACTATACAAAATACTATTAAAAACCCACCGAATATATGTCAACCTATGTCACGGTAACATATATTGAGCGAGTTTTTAACAGTATTTTAACCGGTTTTTTATTTATTACACCTTTTTCCAAACTTACCGTGTTAAAGAGAGAATCGGCCGCCATCTTGAATTTTCCAATACATCGGTAAACACTGTATGCTTTTCGAGCTGAATAAACATGTTAAATTGAATAAAAACACGAAAAATATATCCAGTTTGGTAGAAAAGTAACTTATCTTGCCTTTGATAACATTTATTTGTTATATATTTGTTTTTTGGCAACTTATTCGAATCTGTGTGTACAGTAATACAAACGCGAAATGAATTTAAGACAACGAGTGAAATGAGAAAATGAAGAAAATCACATTTGCTGTGTGTGTTTACTTTTTATGTAAGTCAGCGGGTTTCGTTGCCATAACAACGTGACGGTAGTGAACGTGTGTGTGTGCGTGTGTGCGCGTGTGCTTGCTCGTACTACTCCTAAGTTTGTAGGAGCATTTGATTTCGTGTAGTTTAGTTTCGTATATAAGTTTCGTATTTTTTAAATTTGTAATTAACAAGTTATTAAAAAATTAAACCCTTCCAAGATGGACAATAAATAAAGCCATAATATTTTATGGTAAAGGTAAGAGCGTAGAAACCATTGTTTTTTAGGAGATGTGATTATTGGATTAACCAATCAGAAATCGTCTGTGGCACACACATCTCTGTTTTTATAGATATATAGAAGATAGATAGATATAGATAGAATAGATAGATATAGATAGATAGATAGAAGATAGATAGATAGATAGATAGAAGATAGATAGATAGATAGATAGATATATATAATATATATATAATATATAATATATATAATATATATATATATAATATATATAATATATATATATATAATATATATAATATATATAATATATATATAATATATATATATATATAATATATATATATATATATATATATATATATATATATATATATATATATATATATATATATATATAGTAAGTTATAAAATATAGAGTGGATGAAACGCGGAATATTCAGTGTAGCTTAATCGCCATATATATTTTATAACTTACTAGCTCTACATACGTATTGAGCACTTTACAAGTAAATACTTAAAGTTTACGCATAAATTTATCCTTTCGTATATTAATTTTATGTGAGTAAATGAAGTAGTTATATATATATATATATATGTATATATATACATATATACACACATATATACAGACACATATATATACACACATATATATACACATATATATATACAGACACATATATGCACACATATATATATACAGACATATATATATACACACACACACACACATATACACACACACACACACATATACACACACACACACATATATATACATATATATATATATATATATATATATATATATATATATATATATATATATATATATATATATATATGCGGGTAAAAGTAATTTCCTGAATAGAACAGTTTTGTATTTTGATTTTGCACTTATTTTATGTCTTCTTTTTCAAATCAAGAGACAATGCTAAACAGTGAACGCAAATATATAAACACATAAAAATACCTAAAATTATGTGAATATGATATATAGGATATATTCCTGATCTTCACCAAAAAATGTGATAAAAATATGTAATGTATTTTAAGTTATGTTAATTACTTTAAATTTATAAAACTCGTATCCAGTTTAAAAAAAATGCTTTGTAAGAAGAAATTGAATAGAAAAGCTCTCGTTTTAATCCAATAGACATTTTTAACGGACAAAAATGTCTAGTATTTAATTTAATAGTTCGTTGAAGTCTTTCATTATGTATGTGTTACTTTTAGCTACGATGGACCTAAGCAAAATGTGTTGTATGTTTTCTGTGGAAGAAAAACAGGAATAAAGAGAAAGAAACGTGTGTGTGTTTGGGTTTTTACTATGCACAAGATTTAGAATTGATTATTCTTACTTCTCTAAAAAAAAAAAACATGATTAAATATTTTGTACAATCAAAATTGATACGTAAAACAGTATTCACTGTCGCTGCTACTTATAACACTCCCTTCATCCGATCCTCTAAAATAAATATAATTTCGGACGATTTTACCCTGAAAATGCTTTTGGAATGTGACGTCCCCCACTACATGACCTTCTTTCTCAGTAAAGTGTCAGATATTTTAATCAACCATCTGTTGCTCCAAAACTCCAAACCAAAACAAATTAAAAAGCAACAATCTTTCTGCATCCTCGTCTTTTGCTTCTTGAATCAGAAATATTAAACTCCTGCTTCCTTGTTAATGAAAGATTCTTTTACTTCTTCATTCTATCCCCCCCCCCCAACAATTTCTTCATATTTGGAGATTATTGTCCCTACAGAATAAAAAAAAAGAAAAGAAAGAGAAATCATCGTTTGTTTTTGCATTTTTTTTTCTTTTATTTTTAATTTTTGTTCAATAATGATCAATTCTATTTTGCTAGATTCAGGTTAGACAGAGAATAAACGTTAAATACCAGCAGAGTTGTGCGGCATTGGCCATCACATGCGACAGTATGATGTAGATAACAAGAAATAACTTTCAGTTAAATAGCAACAATAAAATATAAACAAATAAGGCTTGACAAAAAAACAATTGTTCTCATAAATAAAAACAGCGGCTTTTGCCTAGATGCTTGTCCATCAGAATGGTGATAACTATCTGATCATTCTGGTTGGATAATGGATAATTCATGTTAGATAGTGAAGCAAGGATTGCACAATCACTAATCTCTCCTCTCCTGAGTTTAAACTGCTTGATTCCAGTGGCAAGAAGTCCAGGACAATTAAAACAATGCCAAGATAAGCGGAAAGACCATGCAACCCTTAGTATTCTCAAATGATCACCCATTTCAGTGCTAACCAAGTTCAATGTTGCTTAACTTTCGTGATCTAATGGGAACTAGTGTGAACGAGATTATGCCGTATATTAATTTTTGACTAAAAAGTAAAGAATCTCACATTAATGGGAGGCTCTAGCCATTTAAGCATGAATCTGATTATTTCGGAATTAAAAAATAGAAAAGCAGAATTCTTCTAAAAATGGAGAGTTCACATTTCTCATGAATCTATTACATCATTTCATATGTTCTGTCCTTAAAGTTTGTTTTTTCTTAATTTAAGTGGAAATATCATCTTCCTGGCCATGATGATGGCCATCAGCAGTTTAATGTCTGCCTTAGATATTGGAATGCTTTGACTGGTATGCCTAATGAGACTGAATAATATTTAAATGGGCACATTTAACTTTATAATCATAATAAATTTAAATTTTATTTTATAATGAAAATAAACTTGTAGGTGGGTGACTTGTCATATTTAACATTATGAGTGAATTATTTGAAAGCAATAATATTACATTTCCAGAATTAATATGAAACTGTTATATGATAGTATAGAATGCCCTCCTACCCACCCTCATCCAAGGACCACCGGGAGAGATTATTTACGTTAACAAAAACATTAAAGAAAGACATTAAAAGTGATGAGTCTATTGCACTGCACAGACAAAACAACACCGTGACAATTAGCTGTTACCAGTCAGAGAGTCAGAGTAGAGAATTGGGAGGATGAGAAAGAAAATAGATGTCTCTTGTTTCCGGTGTAAAGTAAGCTGAGGAAAAAACGAACATCTCTGAGTTTTGCGTTGTAATTTTATAAAAATCTCTCCAGTACATTTTGAATCCATGAATGGGGAAATTCTGCCGTTTTTGTTCTTAAATCAAACATATCCTCTTATGTTTTATGTTTATTATGTTACAAATTTTATCAAAGTCTGTCCAATGTTTTTTTTTATAAATCTACAGACGAACACACAGGCGTTGTTGTGTTTGACAGAGATATATTTAAAGGTAGAAAACAAACCTTTTAGTGAGTCGACTTACATCTTATTAGGTACGGGGAAAAATGGACGAATAAACATAGGGGGACTTGGTTTTGAAAGCAGATTTATCACAATTTTTTGTATGTTTCCAACTACGTTTTGATTGTATTTGAAAGATTAAAGACGTAAGTTAATTTCCAAAAGGAAAAACATATTTATACACGCGAAAAAAAAAAAAAACTTATGAAAAATGTTTTCACGGCGAGCTAACCAATTCAGCTAAATTTTAAAGTTAAATAAATTCATTGTAAAAATCCTTTAAAAGAATGTTGCGGGCCAGGATATAAATATCCTAAATCGCTACAAAAGAAAATAATGAAACGAATGGAAAGAAGGAAACAAAACTCAATTGCTGCATAAAATAAACATGTCATTTATTTTCTGTCGAAAATAAAGGGTTTAGGTGGAACAAGTGTTCATTCAGTCGTTGACAACTACGCGCGTGAAAAGTGAAAAAGAAAGGAATGAAGTAGAGGACGAGAAATGGCAGTCCCGCATGTAGAGAGAGAGAGAGAGAGAGAGAGAGAGAGAGAGAGAGAGAGAGAGAGAGAGAGAGAGAGAGAGAGAGAGTTGTCCTTAGCAAAACTGTGCGTTCATGATAGCAGTCGTCCACGTGGAAAAGTCTTCAAGCCAAGAGCTGTGGACGTGAACTTGTCTGGTTGACGAACCCAGGCAAATAGGGAAGAAAAAGAGGAAGTTGAATGGTTGTGTTGACTTTTATATTGGGATAAGTGTTCTGGCTGCGCATCTAGAATTCCTTTCAGGGGAAGTGACGTTTCCCATGTGTGCGTACATGTGCGCGTATGTGTGCATACATGTGTGTACGTTAGCATGTGTGTGTGTGCACATGAATGTGAGTGTATATATGTGAACGTGAATATATGTACGTGTCTGTGCGTATGTGCGTGCATACATGTGGGTGTGTGTATGTGAAGAAAAACATGTTTGAACAAGACTCCCCCTTCTGGGGAGAAAAAATATATATACAAGAGACACATATTTCGTTTTTGTTTTTTATGTATATATTTTTTTTTTAATAAGTTATGTATTGTTTGAAATGTTTTGGCCAATGAACTTTTCGACCAGTTTTTGTTGTTGTTTGTGGTGTGTTGTTTTTTGTAATTTCTTTGTCCGTTTCTGAGTGTGTATGTTCTTGTATTGGACTAGGAGAAATGTGTAATTGTTCGTCTATGAATGTAGGTTTAAGTCTGTCTATTGCAATAGTGTCTTTTTTATCTCTTTTTAATATGGTAAAATACTTTTCACTTCTGTCGAGAACTAGATAAGGTCCGGAATAATTGGGACAGAGTGGTTTTTTGACTGCGTCATTCCTGATAAAAACATATTTACAGGTGTGAATATCGCTTAGAACGAAAATGTTTGTGTCTGGCTTTTTGGTTGGGGTGAATTTTAATCGTAACATTTTATGTTTTAAATCAGTCACAAAAGTTGTCGTTGGGGAAATGTCTGTATTGTTTTTGCAGAATTGTCCTGGTAAAATCAGTGCTGATCCGAAAACTAATTCTGCAGGTGTGCTCTGCAAATTTTCCTTCACAATGTTGCGAACTGCTAGGAGAATGAGTGGCAAATTGTCTGACCAGTCCAATTTGTTTTCGTTCATAGTCAAAGATGCTTTTAATTGTCTATGAAATCGTTCCACCGTGCCGTTTGTGCAAGGGTGGTAGGCAGTAGTCTTAATGTGCTTTGTTCCCAACAAATGGTTGAATTCAGCGAAAAGAGTTGATTGAAACTGTGAGCCCCTGTCCGTTGTGATTACGGAGGGCACTCCGAAAATTGCTATCCAATCTTGTAAAATCGCTCTGGCTATTGTTGCGGCTGATATGTCTTTCACTGGTATTGCTGTCGGCCATCTGCTGAATCTATCGACCACAGTAAGGATGTAGGTATGTCCTTTTGAAGTGAGCAAGGGTCCAACCAAGTCGATATGAATATGAGTAAACCTAGCATCTGGTATACTGAAAGTTCCTGAAGGTGATTTTGTGTGCATGTGAACTTTGTTTTTTTGGCAAGGAATGCAAGTTTTAGTCCAACTACGGATGTCCGTATTCATATTTGGCCAAACAAAACGTTCTGCTATTAATTTCACGGTGGCACGTTTTCCTGGGTGGGACAAATTGTGGAAGTGCTGGAAAACTTGTCGTCTGAGGCTGAGTGAAATATAAGGGCGAGGGTGTTTTTGTGAAACATCTCAATAGAAATTTGTTGTTCCGAACGGTATCGGCATTTCTTTTAGCTTCAGTGAAGTTTTGTCAATTATAGCTGGGAGTGTGGTATCGGCTAATTGCTCTTGTGCTATTAATCCCATACTTAGTGGAGTGGAATTTAAAGAAGCAATTGTTGCGCGAGATAAAGCGTCAGCTACAATGTTTTCTTGTCCTTTTACATACCGTATATCTGTAGAATATTAAGCTATATAGTCAAGATGTCGAATTTCTTATGGACCATATTTGTCGACATGTGTGTGTAGAGCAAATGTTAGGGGTTTATGATCTGTATAAATGGAAAATTTTCTGCCTTTGAGGAGATGTTTAAAGTGCTTAATTGCAAGGTAAATTGCAAGTAACTTTCTCGAAAAAGTGCTATATTTAGTCTGCGCTTTGTTTAATTTGGCAGAGAAGAATGAAACAGGAGTCATTTTGTTGTCAGAAATTTGGTGAATGACAGCTCCTACTGCTATTTCCAATGCGTCCGTCGTAAGTGTAAGTTCCGTTGTATTGCTATCTTGGATATATGTAAGTTTGGTGAAGTTTGCCAAAGCAGTTTTCGATTGTTCAAAGGCTTGTAGTGCAGGTCCTTCCAAAACTAACTGTTGGTTTTTGAATCGTTTTTTTAACAAGTCCATTAAAGGTGCGAGTAACGTGGAACATTTTGCCAATTTGTATTTATCCGGTTTCAAGCATCTGGGGGTTGAATAGACGGGTGGTCCTGTGGTCTTAATATAGTGCTTAGCGCTATGCTTGATGGGGTCTGTGTTTTTAAATGGCTGGGAAAGTTGAGGAAATTTTTGGAGTAACCGGCGGACATGTAAATCTTCAGGTAGGGCAGTGCTGATTCCGGTAGTTAAAAATTTCGAAGTAGTTCCTCTCACCAAAATCTTCGTTTCGTTGCCTGTCAATGTGTGATGAATCATGTCGACAGACAGGTTGAAATCGGCTAAAAAGTCTGCCCCCAAAATTGGAGTGGTCACGTTGGCTATGGTGAAATTCCTTTGCATTCCAAGGTTTAAATTTAAAGTTTTCTCGACAAAAGTGGGTATTTTTGTACCGTTGGCGGCTTGTAGACTGAAAAATTGAGTCCCTGTTGGGTGGGCATGCGGTGTCGGTATGACGCTGATTTCCGCTCTGGTGTCTATTAAAAAGTTATATCCGTGAATTTTGTCACAGATATAAAACAGACGACCTTTTTTTTGTGCTCCAGCTACAGTCGTCGTCGTTATTGGCTGGAAGGTTCGTTTCCCTGTGCTGGTTTTTTGAACGCGCAGGGTGTAGTGCATTTTCTCGCATCGACACCGAATCTCCTGTGGTAGAAACAAACATCTTGTCTATCTCGTGACATGGACCGGTTCCTGCTTAAATTTCTTCGCCTGTAACTTCGTCACGTGTCATTGTAGTTTCTGGGATAATGTTGACGCATTTGAAGTGTGTCGGCTAGCTGCTTTGAAAGCTTTTCAACCGCAGACTTCAATTCTGCTAATTCCTCGTCTCGGTTTTGGTCAGGTTGCCGAATGTTTAATGCCATGGTTTCGTTGTAGGAGTCCGTCTGTTGAAGTTTCATTTTATTTGTTTTTTTTTGTTTGTTTTTTTTTTGTTGAAATTTTTATCTTGCGCGCGGTTTGAAAATATTCCTCCACGTGGTCGACAAGTTTGTTTGTTTTTTGTTTTTTGTTTTTTTTTTTTGAAGAAAAATTATCTTTCGTGCGTGCCGTGGATTTGTGTGAGAGAGTTTGGTTTATACCACGTGTTTCGTTCAAAAACATTCATTTCATTTTAAAATAACGGGGTCACCATCGTTTGTTGCGGGCCAGGATATAAATATTCTACCCGCTACAAAAGAAAATAATGAAACGAATGGAAAGAAGGAAACAAAACTCAATTGCTGGATAAAATAAACATGTCGTTTATTTTCTGTCGAAGATAAAGGGTTTAGGTGGAACAAGTGTTCATTCAGTCGTTGACAACTACACGCGTGGAAAAGAAAGGAATGAAGTAGAGGACGAGAAATAGCAGTCTCGCATGTAGAGAGAGAGAGAGAGAGAGAGAGAGAGAGAGAGAGAGAAAGAGAGTTGTCCTTAGCAAAACTGTGCGTTCATGATAGCAGTCGTCCATGTGGAAAAGTTTTCAAGCCAAGAGCTGTGGACGCGAACTTGCCTGGTTGACGAACCCAGGCAAATAGGGAAGAAAAAGAGGAAGTTGAATGGTTGTGTTGACTTTTATATCGGGGTGAGTGTTCTGACTGTGCATGTCTAGAATTCCTTTCAGGGGAAGTGACGTTTCCCATGTGTGTGTACATGTGCGCGTATGTATGCGTACATGTGTGTACATTAGCGTGTGTGTGTGTGTGTGCACATGAACGTGAGTGTATATACGTGAACGTGAATATATGTATGTGTCTGTGCATGCGTACATGTGGGTGGGTGTGTGTATGTGAAGAAAAAACATGTTCGAACAAAATAAATATTAGTTTTCTGGGTCTATTTCAAAGATAATTAGTAAAATCCTCAGATATTGAATTAAATTTTTAAAGATTAAAAAAGAACGCCTTGTTTGTACATTTTGGATTCTGCTCTTTGCATAATCGCAACAAATGGAAGTTTTGTAAACACGGAATATACATAAACCCAAAATTTCAACCAGTCGAATGGCTGTTTGAAAATTACGTCATGTAATTAAAAGGAGGTAGGAGTGCTAGTTTTCTTTTTTTTCCCAGACATGCATCCATACATTCCTATTCTGAACGGTTGTATCATTTTTACCATTTTTTGATTTAATTATTTTTTGTGTTCCTGTTTTTAAATTAATTTTTTTTTAATTATTGTTCAATAAAAATGATGTTAGGTCGAAAGTTTCACATTCATACAAGCCAGGAAAATATTAAAATCTTACAGATAAAAATCATGCGAAACCTGTAATTAAAAAGAAAAAAAATGTCGAAATATTTTTTGCGATTATAATTTTTTTGTGTGAAAATATTAAATAAACAATGATAATATCGGTAGTTCGAGAAATTAATTTTTCTTCGAGTTATATCAAATTCATTAATACAGACTTTAGGGGCTTTTTTCGTAATGTTCCTGTAAAAATTAAATAATTTGTTTAATTGTTATATTTTACAGTGCTTTATTTTCATAAAAAAGCAAAAATAAATTCATGCCTTTTTTTACTACAGAAAACTTTAACTTTAGTAAATGTTTTTTTTTGTTAAAACAAAATAATACATTTCCACTAAGATTTAAATAAAAAAAATAATGGGTTTATTATATTTTGTGATCATTATTTGATAAATACTGAAAATTTCATTAAAATTGGTTAATTTCTTGATTTTTGGTTAATTTTTAAGTAAAAGGAGGGGTCAAAATGTTTATACATTTTGATCAACGGCATTCATTTTGCACGTACCTACATTTTATTGTATAAGTAAGTTTCAAAAACTAGCCAGTTTAGTATACGAAAATGAGAAAATATATTGAAATTCCCTTTAATTTGAATTTGTTGCAACTCGTTTATTTTTTAGGATTATTTTGTAAAAATATATAAACAAAATTTAATCTTTCTTCTGTATAAATATACAATTTTTTTCTTGTGTGTGTGTGTGTGTGTGTGTGTGTGTGTGTGTGTGTGTGTGTGTGTGTGTGTGTGTGTGTGTGTGTGTGTGTGTGTGTGTGTGTGTGTGTGTGAGGTTACTAGTTTTAGTTATGGGTGATTTATTTGTTAATGTTGATGTTTTGTTTTTTTTCAAGTTAATTTTCACGATACTGTGTATCTCTATGTATATAAAAAATAGTCCTATCTTAAAGAAAAAGTGTGCAACTCCTCAATATGGTGGGTTTAATATAGGGTTTTATGTTAGCTTTCCCCAAAAATATTTTTAAAATTTTACTGGATGAAATTTTTGTCTTATCATCAAATTGCGTTTTTTGTTTTTGATTATACATATACTGAGAGTTTATTTATTTATTTTTTTACTTTATTAATTTATTATTAAAAGAAAAGTTTAGCTATATATATATATATATATATATATATATATATATATATATATATATATATATATATATATATATATATATATATAATTAAAATAAAAAATAAAACGCATATTTGCTCTACAACAGTATTGAGCACTTTCTTCAGGTTTTTATTAATTACCATTTCTACTATATATATATATATATATATATATATATATATATATATATATATATATATATATATATATATATATATATATGTTTGAGGTGTTCAAAATCAGAACTAATGAAGACAACGAGGTTGTTAAATAGTGCTCAATAAAAAGAGCAAAATATTTTTTTTTATTATTTGGGGGTAAACAGTTACATATGGTCGCTACAAATAGCCATCTGACTTCATCAGGCGACCTGGAACCTCTCGACACCAAAAAGAAAACTGAAAAATGGGATATATATATATATATATATATATATATATATATATATATATATATATATATATATATATATATATATATATATATATCTATCTATCTATCTATATCTATCTATCTATCTATCTATATCTATCTTCTATATCTATCTATCTATCTATCTTCTATCTATCTATCTTCTATCTATATCTATCTATCTATCTATCTATCTATCTTCTATCTATCTATCTATTCTATATCTATCTATCTATCTATCTATCTATATCTCTATAAAAACAGAGATGTGTGTGCCACAGACGATTTCTGATTGGTTAATCCAATAATCACATCTCCTAAAAAACAATGGTTTCTACGCTCTTACCTTTACCATAAAATATTATGGCTTTATTTATTGTCCATCTTGGAAGGGTTTAATTTTTTAATAACTTGTTAATTACAAATTTAAAAAATACGAAACTTATATACGAAACTAAACTACACGAAATCAAATGCTCCTACAAACTTAGGAGTAGTACGAGCAAGCACACGCGCACACACGCACACACACACGTTCACTACCGTCACGTTGTTATGGCAACGAAACCCGCTGACTTACATAAAAAGTAAACACACACAGCAAATGTGATTTTCTTCATTTTCTCATTTCACTCGTTGTCTTAAATTCATTTCGCGTTTGTATTACTGTACACACAGATTCGAATAAGTTGCCAAAAAACAAATATATAACAAATAAATGTTATCAAAGGCAAGATAAGTTACTTTTCTACCAAACTGGATATATTTTTCGTGTTTTTATTCAATTTAACATGTTTATTCAGCTCGAAAAGCATACAGTGTTTACCGATGTATTGGAAAATTCAAGATGGCGGCCGATTCTCTCTTTAACACGGTAAGTTTGGAAAAAGGTGTAATAAATAAAAAACCGGTTAAAATACTGTTAAAAACTCGCTCAATATATGTTACCGTGACATAGGTTGACATATATTCGGTGGGTTTTTAATAGTATTTTGTATAGTTTTTTTTATTTATAACACCTTTTCCCAAACTTACGGTGTTAAAGAGGGTGTGAGACGCCATCTTGAATTTTCCAACACATCGGTAAACACTGTATGCTGTTCGAGCTGAATAAACATGTTAAATTGAATAAAAACACGAAAAATATATCCAGTTTTTATCGGTTTTTTACCTTCTCTGCAGAAGTACAAAAAAAAAAAAAAAAAAACGGAAGGTACTTTTACAGAATGTTAAACTAACCCTAACCGATGTTTTATGTTTAGTTTAGGAAAAGTCAGAAGAAACAAAAGTCATTATTGCATGAAATATACGTATTTAGTTGAAGTATTGTTTATGTCAATTCTTTCGAAGAAATTTAGCAAGAATACCTGTAAACCAGGAAATCGGTAAAATGTCATCATGGATGAATACTTATCTATTATAATTTCTACCCTTGACAAAAACTTAGCCATAACAAAAGAGATTTATTGTTCAGATTGTTTTTGAGATTGATTTTTAAAAAGATATTTTATAAATAAAATCGACATTAAAATTAAAGACTTAAATTACAATAATTTAATTTAAACATTCTTATTTCAATATTTGGCACATAACACCTGCAAAAATGATCACAATGTCAGGATTTCATTTTATTTCAGAATCGATGGCAAATTGTGTAGATTGATATCTCATTATATTAAATACTAATATTTAACATTAGTTTATCATTTAAGCCGATAAAAGGCCTTTTTTTTTTTTTTTTTTTTTCTTCGCGTCATAAAAGGATTTGGAGTTTCCTAATCAATCTTTTCGGGTGCAGTTGCACGCTCTCAAAATAACTAAAGTGTTGGCTTTAAAAAAATTGGTTCATTAAAACTAAACAGGTTTAGTTTTAATAAAAAAAAAATCGCTTTGGTAATTAGATATGTCGTATGGTTATCCCTAATCGCTGAATAAAACCGCTAACGAGTTGAATGATTACGACATAAAATTAAACTCGGGTTCCTGAAACGGAAACTTCGTTTGTTTTTGTTTTTTTCTTATCAATATATTTACATTGTTATTTTATTTTCATTTTCAATCATTCGAACAGTTTTCTTTTTCAAGTAATCCAAGTTACAAAATTCCCACTGTTTACTATGCTAAAATCACAATGACTAATGTATACCTATTAACCCTTATCCTTGAGTGGCCTCTGGGCCTTGATAAGTGGTGACACCCATGTAAAAAAAAAAAATCACTCGAACAGTTTTCTTTTTATAATGTATAGTTTTAAAAGTTTAAAAACTATATAGTTTTTACTTCAGGAAAATTAATGGGTCAGTTTTTACGATGTGCCCTCCCTGTTAAAATACTGTTAAAAACTCGCTCAATATATGTTACCGTGACATAGGTTGACATATATTCGGCGGGTTTTTAATAGTATTTTGTATAGTTTTTTATTTATAACACCCTTTCCCAAACTTACGGTGTTAAAGAGGGTGTGAGACGCCATCTTGAATTTTCCAACACATCGGTAAACACTGTATGTTTTTCGAGCTGAATAAATATATTACATTGAATAAAAACACAAAAAATATATCCAGTTAGGTAGAAAAGTAACTTATCTTGCCTTTGATAACATTTATTTATATATTTGTTTTTGACTATTTTTTCGAATCTATGTGTACAGTAATACAAACCCACGATATGAATACTCACGTTGTTATATATATATATATATATATATATATATATATATATATATATATATATATATATATATATATATATATATATATATATATAAATGAGATTATAGCAGTTAAAAAACATTTTTAAAACACACACACACACACACCTTTTTCAAAGTGATCAGAAATCGTATAAAAGTAAAAAGGGTAAATTTTTACTTACTTTCCAACTTAATCACCTTTAACGTGACTTTTACAGTTTTTTTTTTAAATGGAATTCATTTACCGATACAAAAGAAATGATTAGTAAATAAATCCATGAATAAATATTATAAATGGTTTATTTTACTACTTGCCAGGATGCGGAGGAAAATGAATGAAGGGGGAGGGGAATAAAATAAAAACATTTTGGAAACAGAGTAAGTTTGAAAGAATTGCTTTGCACAGAAAGAAATTAATGAAAAAAGAATAAAATTAAATTTCTTTTCTTTCTTGATTTTTTTTTAGTTTTTTATGAAAAGGGAAGTCAAAATTAAGACTATAAAAAACAATTTTTATTAAGAGCGAACCTCAGTCGTCAGGTCTGTAAAAAAAAAAGACGTGGAATAATCAAGAAATGTTTTCTAATACAATTTTTTTTTACTTATGTGTTCATTTGTCTCTTTGAAGTTCGTTTGTTTAATATATCGGTTTGCAATATAATTTTGTCATTCTGTCAGACTCAAATTTTAAATCTATATATCTATAAAAGTGAAAGTGTGTGTGTGTCTGTGTACATTTCCCTACGAAATAACTCTGTCAATTTTTAGTCTACAGACTCGAAATTTGATATACAAGGTACTGAGATTTGGAAAAATCTATGTGATCCGTTTTTAGCCAGAAATTTGGCGATTAAGGGGTCAAAGTTCAACGATTTGAGCTTTGAGAACTCTACCAAACTTCTCCGACAATTTTGGGTCTCCACACTTGAAATTTTAGATATAGCTTCTGTGGACATGGATCTAACTTAATAACTTGATTTGAGGCCAAAACAATAAATTTTCAGGGGTCATAATAGGGGTCAAAGTTTAAAAAATTACCCCCTTTTTTTTGCTCAGCATACACCTCCAAACACCCGGGCAACGCCGGGCACCCATGCTAGTATATATATATATATATATATATATATATATATATATATAAACAAATGATTAATAAAACATGTTAAAAGACATCTTGAAAAAGAGTTAAAAACATATTAAATTTTAAAAAAGGAAGCACAAGATAAGTGGATATATATATATATATATATATATATATATATATATATATATATATATATATATATATATATATATATATATATATATATATATACTAGCGAAGGGGAGCTTTACTCGGTCGTAAAATACGTCTGAATATGATATTTTAATTTGTTCAGATTTCGTATACATTATTAAAGTCGTGATTTAAAAAGTAAAAAAAAAAAGTATTTGGGTGCCATCAGCTTGAATCGAAACCGAAAGCAAAACTGTAACATTCAAAGCTAGTGACGTTACCACTGTAGTACAACATAACACGTATACAGACAGATTAAAAATTAGAAATAAACTAAGATGAATGTACAAAATGTATAACGATGTTTTTCAATTTTGACCCATTTTTGACCCCTTAAAAACTATTTCGGAAAAGAGTTTGAAAGTATGGAGAAGGACAGACATGTGTGTGTGTGTGTGTGTGTGTGTGTGTGTGTGTGTGTGTGTGTGTGTGTGTGTGTGTGTGTGTGTGTGAATTCGGAAGCTTAACAGATTTTTCTAAGTTAGGTAACTCTATTTTACTAAGTACTGTAAGAAAAATAATTTTTTCAACTACTTTATTTAATGTAAAAAGTTTGATATTAATTTTAAAAAAATGTAAAATGCGATAATATTGTAATTTTCTTAAACAAAGCATTCGAGTAAGTGTATGAAGAACAAATTTTAACTACTATAGTAAAATAAAGTTACCTCCCATAGAACAATGAATTAAGCTTGGAGAGAGAGAGAGAGAGAGAGAGAGAGAGAGAGAGAGAGAGAGAGAGAGAGAGAGAGAGAACGAGGATTCACACGGCACTTGCTTCACAGTATTAATGATACATGGGAGCTAACTCTGAATATAATTACTATTCTGAAAACAAAGAAGTTTTCTCCCCTGATGCACATTACGCAAACCATTTCGAATCTTGAGGTGAAATATTGATGAATATGAATACTCATTTCAACTTTAATTAAATATTTTTATTAGTCGTCATTTTTGAACAACAGACACTGAATTATTTATTTCTCAGCATTTTTTAATTTATTTCATGAAATACCGTTGAAATAGCCATAAATGCTTGACAAACCAATCCCTGCGAAACGAAAATTTAATATTTTATTTTTTGGAGTCATATTAACTTGTAGACAAGCAAAAGTTTTTGCAATTTTTTTGGTGGATGAGCTCCTCTAGTACTTTTCTCCCCCCCCCCCCATCCCACCACACACACTCACTAAAAATAAGATTCTACTTTAATATGTGTGAACATCTTGAAAATTTAGTGGAAATCATAAAAATATTATTTTAGAATTGAGAGTGGGGGATCAGTTTTGCACAAAAATTTAACATGAAATAACCACCTCGTTTCAGAGCAATTCTACCATGTTTGGCCGTTATCCCATTTTTTTTTTTTTTTTTTTTTTTTTAGTAAATTCTACTCGTTCTTCTACTGTTTTTTTTTTTTTGTTTTGTTTTTTAGAGTGTTCACGTGTAAGTGCATAAAAAAAAGTGGAATCTCATTTGGGTGGAGGGTACTCATCTACAACTTTACCATAGTTTTTTCTTTAGTAAAAAAAATGTCCATTAATTTTAACCTTTGAAACAAAATAATAATGGCATATAATATCCAAGAGAAGATAACTCAGTATATGACTCATGATGATTTTGACGATTATTTTGACAGCACATTCACCAGAAGTTTGGCTTGGCAATATAGAATGCCAAGATCGAAGTTTAAACCGTATATTCGAATTCATCTCATTAGCAGATTATAAGATAATCGAAATAACTACCTTTTTATGAATTCGTTTCCAAAATATGTAAAAAAAATATCTATATGTAGCGGTCTAGGGTATAGAAGGAAATGGGTGTTCACCTCACGTTCAGGTGTCGCCAATTTGTGGTGGTGGTGCAAAATAGGGAAAATGGATTGAATTGAGAAAGAGATGAACTACGTGTTAAATTGAATTAAACGAACTAGGACTTATTTCGTGAAGAAACAAGTGAAAGAAAAGGGTACTACACGTGTTTAGTTTGGCGTGCGTCTCTCACTGTTTACTGGTGAGAAGGAAAGTCTATTGTTGTATAGAGAGAGAATGAGAAAAAGTCAATCCGGGCCATGGAGAAAGAAAATGTATAAAGTGTACATACTGTCTGTTAGCTCGTGCCCCATACATAGTAGCAGGGGACGTGATGCGCATGAGCGCGTGCCTCCCAAAAGGGAGGCGGCTGGTTCGCCGAACCTCTCAGCTCGAGAGCTGGTCCGAAAAGGAAGATGCTGCTTATTGCTCTTGCTTTTATAATTGTTTCCGGT
Organism: Euprymna scolopes; assembly: GCF_053919585.1. NCBI lineage: Eukaryota > Metazoa > Mollusca > Cephalopoda > Sepiida > Sepiolidae > Euprymna > Euprymna scolopes. The sequence continues at coordinate 67,923,183 of NC_136513.1, read as the reverse complement.
GGTCTTTTGCGCATGTGTGGATTTCCTTTGAAAGAGGAAGTGACGTTGTCCTTGTGTGCGTACATGTGTGTGTATGTGAGTACATGTGTGTACGTTAGCATGTGTGTGTATACACGTGAATGTGAGTGTATATACACGAACGTGAATATATCTACTTGCGTGTACATGTGCGCGTATGTTTGTGTGCGCGTATTTATATGACAAGAAATATGGCTTGAGATGTGAACGCATGTTTTTGTGTGAGACTAGGAAAGGCTCCCACATATATATCTATAAAAGTGAAAATGTGTGTGTGTGTGTGTGTGTGTGTGTATTTCCCAACCAAAGTACTTTGTCAATTTTGGGGCTACAGACTCGAAATTTGAAATAAGGAGTACTGAGATTTTAGAAAATCTTTTTAATCGGTTTTTGGCCATAAATTTGGCTGTCAAGGGGTCAAAGTTCAACGATTTGACCTTTGAAAACTCTACCAAACTCCTCCGCCAAGTTTGGGTCTAAACACTTGAAATTTTAAATGTAGGTTACTTGGACATGGATCAAATTTTTTAATTTGATTTGAGATCAAAACAATAAATATTGAGGGGTCAAAATTGAGGTCAAAGTTTCAAAAAATTTTACCTCTGCGATCTCTACCAAATCAGTCAATTTCTGGTCTAAACATTTGAAATTTTACATAAAAGGTAATCAGAGAAAGAACAAGCTTTTTAATCAGTTTGGGTCGAAAATTTCAGCTGTCAAGGGGTCAAAATTCAAAAGATTTGACTTTTGCTATCTCTAGCAAACTACTCAGCCAATTTTTGCTCTAAACATTTGAAATTTTATATAATGCGTAGTCAGACATGCTGCAAGCATTTTAATCGGTTTTGAGGCAAAAATTTTGCTGCTAAAAGGTCGAAAGAGTTGACCTTTGCAGATTCTACCAAACTCCTCTGCCAGTTTTGGGTCTAAACACTTGAAATTTTAGATGTAGGTAACTTGAATATGGGTCAAACTTTTTCTTTTGATTTGAGACCAAAACAATAAATGTTAAGGGGTAAAAATTAGGGTTAAAGTTAAAAAATATTACCTTTGAGGTCTTTTTTTTTTTTTTTTTTTTTTTACATGGTAGTCACCACTTATCAAGGCCTGGAAGCCACTTGGTGTAAGAGTTATTGCGTGTACAGTAATCAATGGAATAATATCATATTAATCGTTAGTAATGGAGATTTGATAAAGTGTCTTACTTAAAGGGGCGGTTTATCAGGAATTTGTTTATGTTGGACTTGAAGACATCCAAGTTATGGTCAGGTGGGAAACAGGCAAATGGAAGAGAGTCCCACAGGAATCTACGTTTTGATTTAGGCACAGATAAAGAATGGGGAAACTTATTAACAGTGGTTTCAGCTAGACGGGTGTTTTAGAGGGGGGACCAGAGATTGGCGCTCATAGGCTGTTTTTGGCAGCTCCTGCCTAGATATGGCAACAGTATTCCATCCTTGGCCGTACTTGGCTTTTATATAGATAGAGAATTGCATCATTAGTGAGATATCTTCTGGAGCGGTAGAAGGATCCTATCATTTTTCCAGTGATCTTGCCAACAGACTTGATGTACATGTTCCATTTTAGGTCAGGAGTAAAGGTCAATCCCAGAAGTTTATCAAAACATGGAGCCTCCCCTAGACAAGAGCCATCCATTTCAATTGATGCCAGATGGGGATCAGAGCGTTGATGATGTAAAGATAGGAGCTTGGTTTTAGATGCATTAAAAGTAACCGGTCACCTCTTCCCCCACTGTACCATGCGCTCAAGATCAGAGGAGAGAGAATCAGAGAGAACTTTGTCATTTATGGCCATAGATGGTCGTGTCATCAACATAGATGTCAACGAATGATTTAAGCATGTGTTTTGGAAGATCATTGGTGTAGACTAGGAAGAGAGTTTGGCCCAGGATGGACCCCTGAGGGATTCCAGCATTAATACTATGAGCCTCTGATTTCTGCCCATCAACCACTACTCTTATGAGCCTATTAGAGCGAAATGATTTAATGATTGAGAAAACATTTCCAGTTATACCGTAGCTGGAAATCTTGTGTAGTAGGCCCTTATGCCATACCTTATCGAAGGCCTTTGATATGTCAAGAGCAATTGCCCTAGAAAGGAAGCCTTTGTTGAGAGATTCACTAATCCTATGCAATATAACCGTTAGCATATCTGCTGTAGATCTGGCAGAACGGAAACCATATTGCATGTCACTAAGAAGGTTATTTCTGCTGACTACTTCTTTATTTAATATGGATTCCAGCAATTTACTCATGACACACAGGAGACTTATTGGTCTGTACTGAGAGGGAGATGACTTATCACCTGAATTCTTAAATACAGGGCATACTGATGAGGTTTTCCAGGGTGTTGGCAATGCGTAAACAGTTTTGTAAATATGAGGGCAAGTTCTGGTTGAAGCTTTTTCAACACTATAATTGGAATGCCGTCAGGGCCAGTTGTTTTACTAGAATCAAGGTTCTTGATTAGTGACATCACGCACAGATATTTGTATGTTGCATAACGTATTGTCTGTTATAGGAGGAAATATGGAGCAGTTGATGGCCTTCATCGCATAGGATAGAATTAGCTGCAAAGTTCTTCACAAATAGTTTGGCCTTGTCTGATGCTGACGAGATGACCTTAGGTCCATTGATGATGGTTGGGATAGAATGCACGCTTCTGTTCAGAATCCTGTTTGCTATTTGCCAAAACTGGTGGGAACCAAGCCACTGCTCAGCTGCTTTGGATTTAACGGACTGAGCATATAGTTCTCTTGCATTTTTTATTACTCTTTTACAGTGGTTGCTGGCAGTCCTGAAAGCAGCTTTAGTCTCAGTGCATCTATTACGTTGGTAGCTATGGAAAAAGTGATTTCTGTGTGCAATGGCAGCAGCACCATCTAGGGAGAACCATGGCTGGCTGTTAGGTTTTTGTTGGAATTTTTTGGATGGTATGAATCGGTCTATACCTACAATTAACCATTCGGTCAGGTCTGATACTATAGAGAACACATCCTTTTTAAACATGGAATGCAGAGGTAGATCAGATATAAATGTGCAGAAGCTATCCCAGTCAGCCATAGAGTATCGATATACAGTACGGTGGAGAGGTATGTCTGAAGATTTATTACATTTCATTTTTATCTTAACTGATAAAACAGAGTGGTCAGACGATCCCAGAGGAGATAGAACGGAACATGAACATAGCTCAGGGGAAGTTGAGAAAAAGGTCTAGAAGGCTTGCATACTGACCGGTAGTATCAGGCACACAGGTAGGTCCGTGAACAATCTAGGTGAGGTCATAGGTAATGGCGAAATCATGACAGAACCTCCCCTCGTCATCTGTCTTGTTCGAGTGGGTCAGCCATTCTACATTATGGACATTGAAGTCACTGCAAATGTGAATGTTAGCCGAAGGATGAGCAGACAGAATGTGGTCAATTTTCTCAGATATACTCTTAAAGATGGTAACTACACTGTTGTGGGGGCAATAGAGGGCAAATATAAATGCAGTGGTCTAAGCAAGTGCAACTCGGAAGCACATATAAGGTAAATTATGGTCTTCTCTGGAGATATCCCTACCACACGGAAAGCCATCTTTAATGTAGGCACATATTCCATGCCCATGGCGATCTTGGGGGTCAGATTTAGATGTTAAGTTAGAGTATCCTTTAATTATGAACTCATCTAGGGAAGTGGTCAGCCCTATGCCAGTTTTGGTTAGGAAGAGTATGTCCCGTTTCATCTCCTGTAATTGTGTTTCAATCTCTGGAAGATTGGAACATAGACCCCTGATATTGGAGAAGGAGACATGGTAGTAGGGGTCTATGTCAGAGGATGAGGTTCTAGATTTATTTGCATTTTTTTTTCTGGAGATATTTCATGTTGAGGTTTTGGGATTTGAGGAACAGGTCGACAGACTTGGTTGGAGCAGGACAGAGAGGGAAAGTAAGAGAGAAGAAGACAGGAATATTTTTTTTGTAGCACATGATAAGGTAAAACCGTAACAATTACCCACTTGTATGGCATCGAGAGGCCCCACCAGAAACTACTGCATGGTCCAGAATCCATTCACCAAATGGCAGACAGCATCCCCAGGACTTTGCACCTGCTGATAGGACAAACTCCTTAGTGGTTAATCCAAGGTTTGGGCGGGTAACGTCAGCCCAGATGAAACGTTTACTTCCAGCAGCCTTACTAGTGACATGGCCACAAGGATAGACACAGAAACAGAAAATTTCCGACATTTCAGGCTACTGTTCACGAAGTACTGCCGACCTGGAAAGCAGCTTTTTCTTCCACCCTTTGTCAGAAAAATCACTCATTGGAAATGAGGACTGAGGGACAAATAAGGAGAAGCAAGCATTACTGGAGCCGCCCATAACACATCCACTGTGTGTTATCTATTCTCCATTAACAAAAAAAAAGTCAAAGAACTTATTAACATTTACTTAGTATAAGTTCGTAGCTCTAATTCGAAATTAAAGATAATTGAAGATAAATTCCCCTCCCATAGTTACTTATATTAAACAAGATATAATAAAATAAATAAATATAATAGAAAGATTTAGCACAAAAAAAATACCAAATTACTCAGACAATTTCTTGTCTAAACATTTGAAATCTTACATAAAGGGTATTCATACATAGGATAAGTTACGAACAGTATATAGGGCCCGAGCAAAGCCAGGCTGAATTGCTTGTTTAAAATAAAAAAAGCTGAACATGCAGGGTCCCCCTCCATGAATGAAAAATTTACTTTCGTCATGACAAATGTTTGTGCAAAATTTTTTAAAAAATCCAAGGCATAGTTATTGAGAAAAGGGCAAACAAATGAGCGAGTGAATGATTTGGATGCAATTTTACCACTATAATGGTTCGGGGGGGGGGGCAGAATTATCCCAGAAAATCCGTTCTGGCAAAAATTTACTTTCGTCATGACTAATGTTTGTTCAAAAAAATTTTTTTAATCCAAGGCGTGGTTATTGAGAAAAGTGCACACAAACTAACAGTAAAACGATTTTGGGGCCATTTTACTCCTATAATGCTCCTTGGGATGGGGGGGGGGGTCAACCAGAGTTATCCTGGAAAATGCGTTCTAGTAAAAATTTACTTTCATCATGACTATTATTTGTGTAAAATTTTTTTAAAATCCAAGAAATGTGCAAACAAATGACAAGGGACCAAAAATAAATTATTTATTTTCATTCAAACTTGGATTGAAAAAAGAAAAAATTTAAGGAAACAGTTGGTGGAAAATGATACTAAAAAATCAGAAATTTTAATATAAACAAATATTAAATGCCTTCAGAGCTTTATAAAAACAGTCACTGAGTTTTAACTAATCTGTGTTTCGTCCTTGAAATGAAGGAGATAACATTATTTAACTTACTTAAAAAAATCGATAAGTTGTTCTTTTTTAATAAAATCATAGTGGATGGTTGGTGTGAGTTGAAGAGTCACTCATATAGCTAATGCAATTCTAGGTTAAGCAAAGGACAGGTGAGAAACATAATCTCAAGTTGTACTGATTAACATTAGAGAATCAAGTTAACTTTTTATTTTCATTTATATTTGGATTTCTTAAAAAAAGTTTGATATATGTATGTATCAATACATTGTGTTATTTAAACGAATTTTTTCTATCTAGAAGGATTTCTACTTCACGGGCTGAGAACAGAAAAGATAAAGTATAGCATAGTACACTTTAACAGTAATTCTATTTTTTAAAAATTATTTAAAATAAACTACAAAGGAAAAAATGTTATAAAATCGGCAAATATGTAAATCGAGTTTAGGTTTGGCTGTGACCGGTATGAAAAGTGCTGCCGGTTAAAATAATTGAATATTATGCATGAAATCTGAACACACTTCAATCAGTAAATATGCTGGTGTTGTTGGCTCATTTCCAAGATGATGATATGTTTTATTGGATCAAATTCAATTAAAATAAGTAAAGTCTGTTAGTGACTGACATAAAAATATGTATAAATAAAAATATTGATTAAAATACATAATTCTTGTGTGTTCATAACACAAGTCTCTTTTATAAAGCACTGAAAACATTTTAAAGTTTCATATTTCTCTCACTAATATATATATATATATATATATATATATATATATATATATATATATATATATATATATATATATAAAGCTGAACGTCTGTGTGTGTGTCTGGTCACGAATAGGCTCCTATATCGTTGACTATTATAGAAAACTGATCACATATAATAATAGAAGATGTATTGCGACACAGGAATGGGTATGTTTGATCTGGCATAATGATGATTCATTAAAATTGTGGGGTCTGCATATGCGCCTGGTATGGAAATAAAAAATGTTTATAATTTAAAAAAAAACGTTTACAAGTGTTTTTGATATAGATGTACATAATAATACTTTGATAAGTATTTTTTAACAAATAGGGATGGTATAATAAAATTGTGGGGTCTGCGTTCGCACCTGGCCTCCATAGAATGGAAATAGGCACAAACTTTAATAAAGACTTTTCATATCTATATGCGTAAGTATACTTTGATAATTATGTTTCAGTTTGAAGAAATATGGTATAATAAAATTATGGGGTGTCCGTTCGCGCCTGACCTCCATAGAATGTAAATATGTCACAAAGTTTAACAAGGTTTTTTAATATAGATCCACAGAATATTGTGATAAGTGTTTCAGTGTGAACAGGTATGGTATCTAATTTATTTTTACTTTCATCATATTTTGCTTTGGTTTTGATACCCTCAAATTCGAAGCTATCTCTTTACAACCCTTCCTTTTCATAACCTATCATACTTTCATAAATCAGAGTCCATTTTCTGTAAACTGTTTTTGAACCCAGTCAACGACGGGTACTTTTGCTAGTATATATATATATATATATATATATATATATATATATATATATATATATATATATATATATATCTCAGAAATCTAAGTATCACCTCTTGTGAAACAAATAATTTTATAAATATTTTAATCTTTTTAAATCAAATATAATAAATATTGAATGAAAAAGAAATGAATGCATAATTTCTGGAAACAGGTATTAAAGCAAACTGGATAGCAGAACATATTGGCATATGAAGGCTTTGATCGTTAACCTAGTACGTCAAGGGGAAAATCGACTTTACTTTATTATATAAAGTAAATAAGTATATAAGTATTAAAGTCGTTCACTTCATTCTCAACAAAACATCTCTTGCATGATTCATAGATGTTTTACTGATAATGAAGCAAACAAGTTTAATAAAATAAAATAACACTAAAAACATCTAAAGAACCTCATCAACATTTTAAACACTAAATTGAAATGTTTTCATTTTGCCATTAATAATAAAGCAAAATGACAAAATGAAGACAACAATGGCAGAAACCGAAAAAGGAAGCAGTGGAAGGGGGTTAAGTAGGAAAAACAAAGAAAAGAAATAGAAGTAATATGCATAATGCACACACTTTGTATCTAAAAAGTCGCTTGTACACAATGTATCTGTGTTGTCTTTATTATGTATGTAAACTTTTAATGTGGGCTATAGCTTCCTGCTCCAGTGACCGACAATATCCGAGTTTAGACATGACGATCAACAATAATAATAATAATAATAATAATAATAATAATAATAGTAACAACAACGACGGCGACGACGACAATGACGACGACAACAACAACACGAAAGACTAGCTCAAAACCTGAGAAAAGGCATAGAGGAAACAAACGTGGCAGATTGGATGATGAAAGGTAAGACCACACTGATACAGAAAGACACAGAGAAAGGAACCACCATCAAGCAATTATAGGCGATCGCGTGCTTACCCAATATGTGAAAAATATTAACAGCACAACTGAGGAAATAAAACTACCACTCCCTGAATAATCACAGACTTCTTTCCGAAGAACAGAAAGGATGCCAAAAAGGTAAAAGAGGAACACATGATCTGCTATATATAGATCAAAAAATCCTAAAGGCGGTAAAAAAAAATAGGAGAAAGAATCTTGCCATGGCGTGGATCGATTACAAAAAAACATACGATAGGATACCCCAAACATTGATAATAAAATGCTTAAAAATGTATAAAATACCAAGCAGGATCATCAACATGATAGAAAATGCGATGAAAATGTGAAGATTAGAACTGACAACTGATGGACAAAACATAACAGAAATTAACATACAAAGAGGCATCTTCCAGGGAGATTCACTATCACCATTACTGTTCATCATAGCCAAGATGCCCCTGAACAATATACTGAGAAAGTGTCAGGCCGAATACAAGGTCTCTAACTCAGAAAAAATGAATCATCTGATGTACATGAACGACCTGAAACTTTTCGCAAAGAAACTTTTCGCAAGCATGACCAAGTGGGAAGAGCAGTACACTGGGAATTGTGCAAACAACTGCATCTCAAATGTGCAGACAAGTGGTACAAACATAAGCCAGCAACAGTAACTGAAAACGAGAACCACAAAATCCTATCGGACATGGACATACAAACATATATGCCCATCCAAGCAAGAAGACCAGATGTCATAATAATTAACAAAAAGGAAAAGTCCTGCCAAATCGTAGACTTTGTTGTTCCAACTGACCACAGGATAAATATCAAAGAAAAGGAGAAATGGAGCAAATATACAGAGCTAGCCAGGGAACTGAAAGGGATATGGATGATAAAAAAAATCAAGAGAGTATCTATAATAGTAGGAGCACTAAGAACAATTCCGAAAAACTTTGAAAAAAGAACAGGAGAAATTGGAATCATAGGAATGATTGGAAAGATACAACGAATATCAATAATGAAAACAGCTGAAATATTAAGGAATTTTTTAATGCAGGGACTAATACACATGAGCCACACGAGCAGACCAGACGAACTGCTATAGAGACAAAGCATGTGAAGCGTTGCGTGGAACCAAGAACATTGAATATACATATCGATAAGTTCTCTATCCTCTCCCCATCCCTTCCTCATCCTCTCCCATTACCTAATCACCGCCCCCCCCTATGAAAGAATGATGCCAAATAGCCAAGAAAGGTCAAGGAGGATGGAAAGACTGAGGAGAGAGCACTGACCAGACCTCCGATGGACAAGTGCAAAGAGAACTGGGATCTTGGTAAGGCTTATTGCTACTCAAATTCCAGTGGAGACCAATGGCCGTTGCTAGCGAGAAATCGATGGTAAGCAACTGTTGTGATAATGCAAATTCATTTTCAAATATTATCAGAAGAGGTAGAGAGCACTGGAAAACTGGGAGACTTGTTGTTACTCAGCTTCCAGAGAACACCACAAGCTATTTTCAAGGAGAGATCCTTTATGACCTGTGTGAAAGCTCCTACAGTGAGTCAATAATAATAATGATAACTAAGGCACATGAGCCACAGGCACAAGCCGGATATATATAAACTGCTACAGAGGTAAAACACAAAAAAAAACACTATATGAAATCATGAAAACTGAAACAGTATGATTGTAAGTTAACCCCGTGTGCTTCCGCCTTCTCCCCTCACACACACACTTTTTTGTGTGTCACCATAAAGTGGAACTACAACAAACAAATGATGAGGGCAAGGAGGATGGAAAGAGAAAGTTTTTGCAAATTGTAGAATGTTGTGACAGATATTTTATCATAATAAAATATCTGTCACAATATTCAACAATTTGCAAGAACTTCTGTAGGCTGCTTACAAAAACGTATTTAGGAACATTGTCCTTTACTAGTACAAAGCAGTAATCTTTGACTGACTATGACGTATAAGTTGGAAGGTTGGAAAGCAATTGCATGCATTTTATTTGTGTCAAGTAGATTAAGAATGCCACAAGAGATGACTCAAATTGTGTTCCTGTATCAGTGATATCAAAGAACCAAATCTACTTATAAACATCATGTGATGAAAAATTGTGAAATCGCTTGAGAATATAAAGGGAATTACTTGTGGCTAGAAAAAAGATGTGAGTATCCATTCATTAGAGAATTGGACATTATTTGTTTAATCAAATTATATACAGGCAATTCTCTTCTTTTTTAAACCTTTTTTTCATCTCAAACAAGGCATATTGCTATTGAAGTGCAAAGGGGTACTGTGATAGGACACAGATTTATAGGGGAAGTTGGGCAGCAAGATCTTCATTCACATTATATTTGAATTTCTGCATGCCGGTTTGGTTGTAGAAACAGAACAAGGAGAAAACTTCGAATTTCTAAAACTATTACAGTAGAAAATCTTTGGCGTGTAGGAACTTCTATAATGAAGGGGTGGGATTTTGCTGCTAGTCGAGTGGGTGAAGGATATTTACATTGAGAGGGCACCACTCAGTTTTATTGCAATTCCTTTTGAGTATATTCATCAATATGCAGAATAGAATTGGCACAAATGATATCAAATCAAACTTTGCTAAGATAATATCTTACCAAAGTTTGATCTGATATCATTTGTGCCAATTCTGTGATCTGAAAAATCAAGCTCAGGTAAATCATTTTGTTATGCGATTTTTTAAATGTTTCAAAAACTTCTTTATAAATTGTAATTGTGTTCTTCTATTGGATTACTGTCCGATTGCAAAATTCTAAATGAATAAACTGCTGGAATGGCTACATTACTGAACAATAACCATAAAATCAAATCAGCCAAAAGCAATAATGCGATATTCTGTAATAGACATCCATAACTAAGACCACTCGGGAGTATTAGTTTGAAATCTATGAATGTCAAAAAAAAGACATTAAAAAATGGTACCTTTGGGCTTCACAGACAAGCGATGTCATTAAAGTCAGTCAAGATAGAGAAATGAAGAAAATATGGAAAAAGCAAAAGTTTTTCAGTTCAATTGGAGGGAGGGAGGGAGTCACTATAAGAGACAAAATGAAGATAAAAAAAAAGGCAGAAACCGAAAAAGGAAACAGAGGAAGGGTTAAGAAGGAAAAATAAAGAAAAGAAATAGAAGTCGTAGACCCAGGCAGAACAGACAATAGATTTTGACTGAGCAGATTCATGAACAAGAGAAGGCAAGAGATGGAAGATTTAGTTTGGACATAAAGACACTAATAACAACATCCTAAACACATGCATACACTTTGTATCTAAAAAGTCGATTGTACACAATGTATCCGTGTTGTCTTTATTATGTATGTAAACTTTTAATGTGGACTATAGCTTCATGCTCCAGTGATTAGAGTTTAAACATGATTATTAATAATAATAATAATAATAATAATAATAATAATAATAATAATAATAATAATAAACTATGCGAATGATTGTTTTTAAAATATGCAAATAAATCGAATAGACACAGTACTTAAAAACCAAAATCACAAAATCATGGATCTACAAACAGATTTTTTTATTTTTATTATTGTCAGAAAAGACAATAATAAAAAGAAAATCTTACACTTCCAGATTCTCAGAGATTATATATCAAGTAGACAGAAGAACAAACAAAGCAGATATAGAATACTGACAAAATTATAGAAAGGTCTATACACATGATAAAAACAGTAATCAGGGAAGTACTAGAAACATTACCAGAAAAAAAAACTAAATATGGCAGAATGGAGAATCAGGGGGAAGAATAGGACTATACAACAACCGGAAATGAATCTAAAATCCAGAGGAAATCCTTGGAAGCGGAAACCAACCCATAGAAACAGCGAACTGAACAGACAAATAAAAATTAAAAATAGAATGAAAAAAAATAAAAACCCGAAAGAACAGTACTATATGAATGTGTGGTCTCCAATAAGAAAACAATGTGATGATTCTAGTATAGGCTGATATCACACAAAATAATCCCAAAGAATCAACAGTGATCAAAGAATAATGATGAAGAGCGCTGAGAAGACCGCCACTGAAAGTGTGCGTATAGTAAGGCCCCTTGAGAAGGTATTTTCCTATCCAAATCACTGAGACGAATAGGTGCGTTGAAAGATAGAAACCAATGCTAAGCCTCTGTCTCATCACTCTGTCTGTTTTACAAATATTTTAATGGAATGTGTTCTGATGAACTTGTTTCACTTATACCCCATAAACATACATATCCCCGACAAATTATTATTATTATTATTATTATTATTATTATTATTATTATTATTATTATTAATAATAATAATAATAATAATAATAATAAAAAAAAAAAAAAAAAAAAAAAAGAAGAAGAAGAAATTTTCAAAATCATGGACATACATTTGGGGTAAGACGATCAATCGGAGATGCAGATATAGTTGTCCAATTGTGCTTGAATTTTCTTACATGTCTTTCTCCTCAACGACAAGCTGATGCTATTCGAACACTTTATGAAAGTATGTTAGCACCACATAATTGACTGTGTTAGCGCCAATATTTAAAATGAAAACACATAATCGAATAATGATTGGGAACAATGATGGAAGTTTAAGATAATCATCAGAAAGGATTCACAAAATGAAATGCCGAAACCAATTGTTATTTGAGAGATTTGTTATATAATTCATGTTTTCTAATCCAAAGCATATCAGAAACAACTCAATGAGAACGTGAGAACAAAAACGTAGGCAATGTTGTATGTTATTTCTGGCAAAATCAAATTTGGTTCTATTATTTCAGAAAAGTGAGACAATATTGGCATCAGCATCATAATCGGCTTGATGTCCATTTAATATGCTGGAATACATTGGATGCTTCTTAGAAATTGAATTCCAAACTAACATATCTCTGGCCAGGTCTTTAGTTATCCCTCTTTTTCTCGAGCTCATTCTTATCACTTCTTCCCATGTTTTCTTTGGCCTTACCCTGACAGATGACACTATTGCCTCAATTGTCCTACATCTACTAACCTCCAAGAACTCTCATACATCCAATATCCTCAACTTTTTTTTACAGAAGATGAAACACTCTTTTCATTAGTAGAAATATTTCAGCTCTTTTTTAAGTAAAAAGATTAGAAATAATATTCAGGCTAGCTGAGCTTTTAAATAGAGGTTTTATAATTCTTTTTGACGATCTAAAAAATATTGTAAAAAATGTAACAAAAATGTTTTAAAAAATATTTTTAGAACATCTTTTATGTTCTAAAAAATGTTATATAAAAATGTTCTGAAGATGTTTTAAAATGTTTTAATTCTAAAACAACACAGATTATTAGAGGATAATTAGTGAAGAAGAACATTAAAAAATATTGGAAGGAACAGCAGCAATGAATGTTTTTTTTTAAGCATCTACTTTTGATATGATAAAAGCTCAAATCAGTAGTCTTTTAACCAATCACTGGTGTAAGACTATTCACCTCCTCTTTTTGCATGTAATATAAAAACATAAACAGCCTTACTCCTCTCTTTCTATATTTCTTTTGCTTTCAGACTCGAAAATAAAATAGTGTCGGCCTCTGAGCTGAATGTGAGTGTCACATACACACAAACTATTGTACGCATAGTAACAGTGCATAACTGCCGTTCACTGAACACATATATATAAAAATTTACACACATGATCACACACACACACACACACACACACACACACACACACACATATATATATATATATATATATATATATATATATATATACAATCTCTACCCAATTTATACACCCTGACATATGCAAATTAAGAATACCAGCCAAAACAAATAGAACTACTTAACTTCTTGTTCTTACAAACAAAGCAACTCTTTTATCATCTAGAAAGTTCTTGTACATTTAAATCTCATTATCAATTAACATTTGACTTTTGATTGTCCTAACAAGTTGTCAATAAAATTGATATATTTATGCATGGATAGACTTTGACTTTATTTTAATATTACGTTATCCGCAACAAATTATTTGGAGAGGAGAGTCACTTCGCTATTATAATTTCATCATTATGAATTGAACGCTTATTTTAGAGCAAGTATAACTGAAACGTGGCGAAAATAACTTTCTATATTCGAACAATTGGATTTCATTTACACCAGCTATAAAGTAAGCGCCCATTTAACAATGAAGATAGCCACTCACCCATGATGAATGAAAATATATATTTTATAAAAATAATTTATATGTATTACACATGGTAATCAACATAAAATTTCAGCTTTTTTGAAAAACAAAATGTCTTAATTGTCAGTAAATGATGCAGCCACTCTTTAAAATCGCGCCAATATTTAAAATGAAAACACTTCTGCAGTTTATGGACCTTATTGAAATCGATGGGGTTTTTTTTTGGGGGGGGGGGCATTTTCTAGCAAGTTATATAAACCCGCCAGAAGATGTTGAAACACTTAGTCAATCAGATTACAGCAGATGACAATTGATAATCATGAATTAAATCTTGTGTAAAATTACACAAAGAAACTTGGTTTAGACGATCATAAAGTTATTACATATGCTTTAGTCCTCTGAAGGAATTATTGACATTTGTTAGGACAGAAAACTCATTGGTTAAAAGACAAGTTGCGTATACTCACAGTGATAGGAGTTTGACATCTTCCAAATCTTCGTAAGAAATATTGACTCATATGAGGATCATTAAGTGAATTGTATGAAGGCCAGCACGTCCTTTTGGCTGCAAAATAGATAAGGTAATACGAAAAGTTATCAGATGGTTAGATTAATGAGGTGTTATATAGTTAAACTGATCAGACGATATACAAAGTTATCATATATTCTAGATTGATCAGGTGATATACATAGTCATCATATAGTCAAACTAATCAGATAATATAGAAAGTTATTACATAGTTAGACTGAACATGTGATATACAAAGTTATCATAGAATGATCAGATGATATATAAGTTATTGTATAGTTAAACTGATCAGGTGATATACAAAGTTATTATATAATTAGATTGGTCACATGATATACAAAATTATTATATAGTTAGACTGATCAGGTGATATCCAAAATTATCATATATTTTAGCATAGAATTATTAAAAGAGAGAAAAGAATAATATTATTCCATGTTCATAAAATAAATTTTAACTCTATTTAATTAATGCTAGAATTTGAGCATGTGTAATTTGGCCAATGAAGGGTGTGGATCAGTGGCGGCTCGTGCATGGAGCTGTGGGACTGCAGCACCCCCAAGTTATTTCTACACAATATTAATGATAAAATTAAAAATAATACGTTTGTTTATTATTTTTATTATTATTATTATTATTATTATTATTATTATCATTATTATTATTATTATTATTATTATTATTATTATTATCATTATTATTTTATTTTTTCTATGTGTACATTATAAAATCATTAACTTTCATGTCGGTATCTCCAAATGCATATAATAACAAAAATAAAACTTGCTTGGAGCTGTGAAATTCACAGTTACACTTTCATAATGAAATTCTCTTGTACGCATGCGCGGATTAGACGCTTCAGCCAGCCAATGAAACCCTCTTGAGGAACTGTCGCTTGGCGCAGTTCCGTGTCATGAAATTCGTTGTTTGCTTAGAGTGTGCGCCTGTATAGATATGATAACATTGTTATTGAAAAAAAAAGGAGGTTTACTTATATTTTTTAAAATTATTATTAAAAGCTGCACATAACGTGTTCTTGTACATAAAATATTGTGCTATTTTTTTTTTTTAAATACACACACTTTTAGCGTTGCGATTTAAGTCGGTAGCAGACAGAAATATATAATATGCAGAAACTGTTTATTTTTATTTATTAAAAGCATTCGGGAATTTAGCAGTGAAGCTAACACGCGGCCAAGGGTAAAAACCAAATATACAATAAAAAAATCTTACCATAAAAATAAAGTTACTTTTCCATCTACCTGCCTTTTGTTTCTTTAAAGTAGTTTTAAATGCTATTTATTTTGCAACAACTAAACTTTACAAAAAAAAACTGTTTACATTTTTTCCTAAAATGAGAATAGTTTCCCATCTCCCTGGAAAATCTCATCAGTATGCCCTGTATTTAAGAATTCAGGTGATCGCTCATCCCCCTCTCAGTACAGGCCAATAAGTCTCCTGTGCGTCATGAGTAAGTTGCTAGAATCTGTGTTAAATACAGAAGTAATCAACCATCTCAACAAAATTAACCTTCTTAGTGACACTCAATATGGTTTCCGTTCTGCTAGATCTACAGCAGATGTCCTTACAGTTATATCGCATAGGATTAGCAAATCTCTCGACGGTGGCAATCTTTCTAGGGCAATTGCTCTTGACATATCTAAAGCCTTTGATAGGGTATGGCATAAAGGTTTACTTCATAAGATCGCTAGCTATGGTATAGCTGGAAAAGTCTTCTCAATTATTAAATCATTTCTTTCTGATAGGTTCATAAGAGTAGTAGTTGAGGGGCAAAAATCAGAAGCTCACAGTATTAATGCCGGTGTCCCTCAGGGATCCATCCTGGGCCCAACTCTTTTCCTGATCTACATTAATGATCTTCCAAATCATATCCTTACATCATTTGTAGACATTTATGCTGATGACACTACCATTTATGGTACCACATCTAAGACAGTAAACGACCAAGTTCTCTCCAATTCTTTCTCCTCTGATCTTGAGCATGTAGTACAATGGGGAAAGGAGTGGCTGGTTACTTTTAATGCATCTAAAACCAAGCTTCTCTCTTTACATCATCAACATTCTAATCCACATCTGTCATCAATTGAAATGAATGGCTCTCGTCTTCAGGAGGCCTCAAGTTTTGACAAGCTTCTGGGCTTGACCATTACTCCTGATCTTAAATGGAACATGTATATCAAATCTGTTGCCAAGGCCGCTGGAAAAATGGTGGGATCTTTCTATCGATCCGGTAGATATCTCACTGCTGATGCTATTCTCTATCTATATAAGAGCCAGGTACGTCCAAGGATGGAATACTGTTGCCACATCTGGGCAGGAGCTGCTAGAAAGGACTTGTCCTGCCTTGATAGAGTTCAAAATAGACTTCGTAGCCTCGTAGGAGATGTCCTTTTCTCCTCCTTGCAACCTCTATCTCACAGAAGAGATGTTGCGAGTTTGTCTCTGATGTATCGTTATTTTCATGGAAAGTGTTCAACTGAGCTTCAATCTATGGTCCCCCCTCACCAAACTTTCACAAGAAACACTCGTCTAGCTGTAAACACTATCAATAATTTCCCCCACTCTTTATCTGTGCCTAAACCTAAACGTAGATTCCATGAACAAAGCTTCTTTCTTAGAACTGCACGCCTGTGGAATTGTCTTCCGTTTTCCTGCTTTCCGGCTGACTACAATATGGTTGTGTTCAAGTCTAAAGTAAATAAGTTCTTGATGAGCCGTTCCATATAAGTTATCAAATTTACCAAATTTTCAATTAATTAATGATTACTATATTGACCAATTTCTACTGTACACTCTTTAACCCTTATCCTTCAGTGGCCTCTGGGCCTTGATAATGTGGTGATGCCTTTGTAAAAAAAAAAAAAAAAAAAAAGAAGCAAAAAAGCGAAGAAACAGTTTATGTTGAAAATACATTTTAGTTAGAAATCTTTTTAACGTGTATGTTTTAGATATAAAAAAATTAGCATTTATTTGCCTCCGACAAGGACAATGTTAGAAGTTTTACACTTTGAAAAATGGATTTTTTACACAAGATTTTTTAATTAAAATATGTTTGTAAGTAAAAAAAAAAAACACAGTTTTTTATAATTATGCATTTTTAAACTTTACATTGAATTTGTTAGTAGATGGGTCAGATAATACGCATTAAAAAAAGTAATTAGAAATCCTTCTGGACTGAGACAATTTTAATTTTTTGTTTTTTGGGGAAGAAAGCTACATTAAAATTCGATGTTTTATAATGCTTATATATGACATCCTATTTTCTTATAATAAATCTCCACTTTATGTCGATCTTTACCGGCATGGGAAGGTCAGTAAATAGCCAAGTTTGTTCTTTTTATATAAAAAGCAAGTTGTTAAAAGATTTGTAAATAAAATTTTGTATCTTTAAATATTTTTGTTTGTTTGCTCACTATATAAAAATGTAAACTTTTTTATTTTGCATTTTATTTACAAATACGTTTTGTTATAAATACATCTTTAAAAATAAATTTTGTAAATAAAACTGTTATTAAATAAAACGCTATTTTCAAATAGTAACTCCTAAATTAACCCTCGTAGGGAGGCAGGTAAATTTCAAAGTTTTTCTTTTTTGTTTTTATAAAAAATAAGTTATTTTTAAAAATGTTTTTCGTTTGTTTGCAAAAAAAAACAAAAAAAAAAACGCAAACTTTTATTTAATCTGAAAAGTTTAAAAGGAATAAATATATATATTATTTTTATTCTATAAAGTGTACATAATTTAAAAACATCTTTTTAATAAAAAAGTTTTTGCGTATTATCCATTTCTGATTGATTATTTGTCTTTGTTATATAATTGAATATTTATTTGAATGTTTGTTTATTATTTGATTAAATATTTATTTATATATTCGAATTCCTTTACACGATATTAAAAAAATATGTAAAATTTTTGAAGCAGCACCCCCACTAATCTCAGGCATGAGCCGCCACTGGTGTGGATATGCGTTTCATGGAGAGAAATGACATGAGAAAGATACGATGGTTGTGTAATGCGACTCTTAAATCCCGTTTAACATTAAAAGGAACAACATCTTGGAATTTGGAATTTTAAGGGTGAAATATAATTGAATAAGTATATTTCCCTCATATGTATATATATATATATATATATATATATATATATATATATATATATATATATATATATAAACTACTTCATTTACTCACATAAAATTAATATACGAATGTATAGATTTATGCATAAACTTTAAGTATTTACTTCAAAAGTGCTCAATACGTAGGTAGAGCTAATTAGTAATTTATAAAATATATATGGCGATTAAGCTACACTGAATATTCGGCGTTTCATCCACTCTAGGATTCCTCAGGCTTATGTGCGAATTCTGTGGTTGTTTATCGTTTTTGTATGGTCCTCTTCTGTTGAGGATTTTAGTTAGCCAATCAGCTTTCTAGTATCCACCGCGCCCCTTCCTATCAGCCAATGGGCATGCATTTTATCGAACAAAGGATCTGTTTTAAAACTAGTTTAGTGGTTTAAGGCAGTCATTTTTTTTTTAATATATAAATATACATATGTGTACATACATATATGCACATATATATACATATATATATACATACATATATGTATGATCGTTTATGTATATTCATGTTTATTTAATTTATTTATTTGTTTATTTTCTTTTGTTTTTGTTAGTTTTAAAACTATTTTGTGTCGCTATCCTAGAGTAAATTTTATTTTGTGAACACAGTTATTTACTATTTCTCCTCTACAGTTTAATAGATTTTGGGGTTCTTTAAAGTACAGGCATGAAGGCATAATTTACATGGGTCGTCTAAATGCCTACACGTGGTAGCTTGTCTTATTATTTCCATTCGACTACCGGCGAATGTCCGCTTTCTTTGAGTTCCCAGTATTTATTCGCTAGTGTGGTTTTAATACGGTGTTTTTTATTGTTGAATGCACTTTTGTGGTCATAGTATCGGGTTTGGAAATCTAAGGAAGTCATGCCTACGTAATATTTCTTGTTATTCGGATTTTCTTTCGCAAATATTGTTGCCTGATAAACTACACTTTTTGTTAGACATTTATTTTGAACTGGGCAAAGTGTGCGGTGTCTACAGTTTCTTAGATTTCAAAACCCGATACTATGACCACAAAACAATTAATTTATAGTGTCTAGGAAAAAAAATTAAAATGAGGTATAAAGGTTTAAAGGTTTAAAGATTAAGTTCATATATATAGGGTGTGGGCTCCTAACATGGTGCTTTGGGCAGTGATTATGCTTAACTTTATTTTCAGTGTCACGTGCATTGTGGATATAGGCATATATACACACACAAACACATACATGCATATAAATCCAGATATAGCTACACCTACATACATACGTTCATCCATGCATATATATAGATACACATATACATACAGACACTAACATCCAGATGCATGCATACACATGCATGCGCACATAGACATAGATATACAAATATATATGTATGTGTGTTTATGTATATCTTTCTATATATGCGTGCATGAATATATGTGCTAATGCTCGTGTGTATATACTATATATAATAGAAAAAAAATGGAAAAAATTAATTTAGAATTTGGACTAGGGATCAGTTTCTTCTATAAATTTAATTTTTTATCACTAGCCCTAAGTCTGACTTAAATGATAGTAAAATCACACTCAATCATTTTAAAAAGTTAATATTAACCCCTACCCCCAAAATGCCCAGAAAACTGCCCTAAAACACTGTAATAGCTAAAAAAAAATTCGGGTCATCTATTACGTTAAATTTATATGTGAAACTAAATTTTAAAAGAATTCATGTGTTTCTTAATCAACAAATTTTTCAGGGTGTTCATTCGTGATCTCATTTTTGCTTCGAGGGATTTGTTGAAGACTTCCATATACTACTACAACAATCATAATTTTTTATATAGTAAAATAATCTACTTAACTTTTATATTTACATGGAAATATAAGATTAAATATGAAACGAAATATAAGAAAAACATTTTAGTAAAAATTTATCAATTATTTAAAAAAATATGCAATTACATTTTTGTGGCAGACAAATTTTCAGTCTCCATCTGTGTATTTGCTTCTGTCTTATCGGTAGAAAGAATATAAAGTAAGCTGATAAAATTGCTTCAATAATAACCATGAATCGTTTATTACTCAATGGGAGTTCATGGCCTTTTATCAGCATATTGAAAATTTGCTTTTATGACAAGTAAACACTACTAACAGACAGGAGATGCCGAAATCAAAGAAACGCTGGCTGTCTAGTATAGAAGTGTAAAAAAAACTCAAAGTCCATTAATTCATTAAAGTTTTTTTGTCAGGTTTGTAAATGACCAGGCAAAAGCCAAAATTTTTCCTTTTTTTTTCTTTTTTGGCGCAAGTAAAATAAATTTACATCAGTTTTTGTTATTATTATGAATATAGATTTTAATATCACTAGGTACTTAAAAATAATAAATGTCCATCATTTTATTTTAAGTGCCAACAATGTAAAATTAAGTTAGACATGTTTTTTAAGGAATCGGTTTTGGAATCAGAAATTAGAGTATCCCCCCCCCCCCGATACCGATTCAGATACCCTGAAAAGTTCCGATTTTTCCGCTTCCCAATTTCAATTCTGATTAATCGTCCCAACACTACTATATAGTCATACATTAAGGCAATTTCATGGTCGTACACTATCATCCTCCACTCCTTTTTTAAAAAATGAGATTGCTTAATTGCCAAAGATGCAATTCAAATAAAAAAATCTGATGTCACTTTGTGTCAAACATGAAACTCAAACTGAAATATACAGACTAAGATCAAAGTGTAGTATTTGTTTTGTCCAAAGATGGTACAATAATATCGTGGGGCTTGTGTGTGGACCAGACGCCCATAGAATTGAAATATGTCAGAAACTCCTACAAAAGTTTTGAAGAAAGAACCCGACAAGCAGATATGTTCTAAAACTACATTAAACAGGGGTTTAGCTTTAACAACTAAACAACTAAACAACTAGCATGTTTTCGTTTTAAGAAAGATATTACAATAATATTGTTGGATTCACATCTGCACAGGACATCCATAAAATAGAAATATCTCACAAACTCCTACAAGTGCACAACTGCAGAATTTCCACAGGTCCTACTAGTAATTCTTAATACAGCTATGTGCCCTCTAGGCAGGTAACTGATAAAGCATATGTAATGATGGTGGTGGAGTAGAATTTTTTTCTCTTCTTTGTAGAGGAACTAGAACAGACACTGCTGATCTTAAAATGAGTGGCCTACCCATTTGCATGTGGCAGGTAGGTTTAAACTTACTAAAATCAGAGAGAATTGTCACAAAAAATGCGCAATAATACTGCAGAGATAGTTTTCGGGGAAAATGTGATCTGCAAGTTAAATAGTTAAAATCCCTTTTCTAATGAAGATGATGTATTTTAAATGTAAAAGTGCGAAACTATTGAGAAAGACACACGTTTTCTTGTTGTCTTGTTATTACATAATACAATGATTGAATTCAATAAAGTTGGCTGTGGGTTACTGTTACAGTTGGTCTAACATTGTTCTACATGAATATTATGTATCATTCATAAAATATCATACAACTAATTCCTACATTTCTCATGAAAAAGATCATATGTTCATTACATCTGTGGCAACTTCATTGCGAAATGATTCTTATGAACGCTAAAAAGCAAATGGCTTTAATTGCAACCTCTTTCTTTACTTTATTGGAATTCGCTTTCTACCTAGTGACCTTGCTATTCTCTCTCAATATTTCATTTATTTCCATTTTTATATGCATGTCCATTTATATCTTACATTTTTTTTTTCTAAAACATAACTTTTATATCCAATTAATATTAAATGCTGGTTTTTCGCTATCTCAAGGACATTATTGTTGTCCAAAATGGCATCTACCACATGGACC
Source organism: Euprymna scolopes (assembly GCF_053919585.1). Classification (NCBI taxonomy): domain Eukaryota; kingdom Metazoa; phylum Mollusca; class Cephalopoda; order Sepiida; family Sepiolidae; genus Euprymna; species Euprymna scolopes. The sequence continues at coordinate 67,900,711 of NC_136513.1, read as the reverse complement.
ATGCAACACATCCAACAAGTATGTCTCTATGTTGGTCATGTTGGTTGAAAAGTTAAAACTTACAACGTTAAAAATTGCACTTGGTTCATTTCTTTTATGTACTAAACTGAATATTAATGTTTGTTTTTGTTTATAAATTATAATAAATAAATGTGATTATTTTATATAAAGGTTCTTTGAAAACCGTATTTCCATTGCCAAAATGACAAGCTTTATAGACGAGTGGATTTTAATTAGGTTCTATCCTATCCCTGTGGCACTTGTGATAAATGTCTTACAAACCATATGCCATGAATCAACCCAAGGATTGTGTGAAATTTGGTATGATGAAACTATTCAAAAGCCGTTACATAGATGTGACTTGAGAGAGATGAATGTCGCCTTGGCGGCATGAGCTCAAAACATGCTGCATGATAGCTATCCATCATGCACTGCCCCATATGACCCCGAAAACTAATAGGGGAGGGGGGGCATGGTGTTACGTTTATAATCCTCCTCCCTGTTTTTCATCTTCCCTCTACATGTCCTCTCCCTTCTCTGCTGAGCCATATTAAACAAAGCATAAAAGATAAACATTTTTATAAAATTTGATCCACTTTCAGTAGCAATAATCATAGTATGTGTGCGGTCGATAAATACGTTTTCTCCTTAACTGAAGATATTCTGTCCAACAATTTTTATCAAAACTAAAATTATTTTATTAAAATGTCACATTTGTCTGCTTAGATCTCTGAAAATGTTTAGATTTCACACAATGCTTTCATTAAAACAAAACAATAAAACGCATTTACAATAGAACGTATAAAAGTGATGAGGAAAGGAATTTCGAAGTGTACACTCCTTAGAATTACAAGTTTTTGTATGAGTAACATTTTCCCAAAATAGCTGCCATGACTTTTAATAAGAATATATGGAAATTACTTTTTTTTGTTGAGCTCATTCATTAAAGCTGATTATAACTGCTATTTTACTGCCTACTTAAAAGACTTAAAATAATTATGGGAGAGTGGTTTCCTCTAGATATTACTGAATTATTCTTTTGTGAAAATAAAAATGGAAAAGCACAAAGAACATTGGATTTCATTACATATGAATAGAAGCAGATTTTTTTTTTCTCTCCTTATTTGAAATACTTTATCAGAATCCAAATAGGAAATCGGACTAGTGCATTTTATCAAAAACTAGAAAAACACCCGTCCCATGATAGATAAAAATAATTCTCCAGACAGAACAGTTTTACAGAACTTACAAGAATTAAAATCAAATTGTACTTTTTACAAAGATTTAAATCCAGATATAATGATACTAAACCTTATGTCAAAAATCCTTATTCTAATATCAATTAAATTCCATTACATGATTTTGATTTTAGAAAGTGTCTAAAATTTGAACCTAAAGGGTTTTTTTATTAAGGAGAATTTGAAAATCAGAGAATTTTGCTCAACTATGTTTCATGCAAATCTAATTATGTAATGAATATGAGTACATCCGGGTCCTTCTTCCTTATGAGATTATGATTGGCTGGTTAAGCCATATGTACCGACTGGTGAAGACACGTGAAGAGAAATGTTGAAAGGTATGCAAGCCTTATGCTATGAACACTAGCTACAAATACAACACTCGTTCAGGACGGCAACTTACCAGATTGTTACTTGAACAGAAGCAAGACTGGTCTGCTACTGCAAACGTTTCACAGGATCATATCATCTAATATATTTAAATTTTCATATGACAAGTTGTGCCCATATTATATCCACTAAAATCTAAAATCATCCCAAAGAAAATAAAATTTAATAAATATTTATCATTATCTATTGTTAAAATTTTACAAAAATCAGAAACAGCTGAATTTATATGAAGTGCTACCATTCCCACTTTGCATCCCTTCATAAAACTAAATTAAACTAAATATAGATTACATTTGGACTTCTTATACTTAGAAACTGTGTCCAAAATTCATAATGATCGGTTAATTAGTTTAGAAATGAATCCTATACTTACGAATATATAAAAATATAAACATATCTGATTTTATATAAGTATAAATATGTCATTATAATTTGCTATGAAATACAGAATATTCTAAATGCTAAAATAATTTGTTGCTTCATTACTCATGAACATCAGCGATCATCCTGTTTATGTAAAATGGATATTGAAATGATAAGCTATTTAGCAAGGACTTACCGGCAGCACATGAATCAGACTGTGTGATTGATCGTCTGTAAAGTGAGGAATGTAATTGTGAAACAGAATTTGCGGAACGAGACCTCGAGCCATTTTGCTGATAAACAGCTGGAAAATAAAAACGATAAATAATCATTCATTAAAAAAGATTAAATCTCTTTTATTCAATAAAATAAAGTAGAAAAGGTGTTTGATCTGAGAGTATACTTTCAAATCATTTTTAATGTATAACCAACTATTCAATCCATGCTACATATATAAATGGACCATTCATAACGATTTACACTGACCTGACACTGGTTGTTGATGACATTATATATATATATACAAATATATATATATATATATATATATATATATATATATATATATATATATATATATATATATATATATATATATATATATATATATTGTGCTTGTGAGAGTTTTCTTTCTTAGGAGTTAATCTAATGAAACTATTGTGTAATGTGTAATAGTTCTCAATAACAAGTAGAGGTATATTTTAGTATAAATATTTTATTTATGCAGACATTATGACTACATATGTGCATGCATATCTTGGCTTTCACCTTATTCAAGATTTAGCCTCAGCATTCGTTTTTTTTTTCAGTGTCAGGTAATGCCAAGACATAGGTTCCACTATATATATATATATATATATATATATATATATATATATATATATATATATATAGTGGAACCGGTATCTCAGCATTACCCGACACTGAAAAATATATATATGACTGACTTCATCATCAAGAAGACATCAGTGACGTTCATGTGACCTGTGCCATGAGAGGTGTTGAGTGCTGGACTAACCACAGATTGCCCAGGGCTGTATTGATGCTGCACATTGCACCGCCCCACGGGAACTGACCCAAGATTGTCAGGGCCTCATATAATGTTGCCAAACTGAAGTACCCATCCTACCGGGCACGATTCCAGCAAGTGCTAGATGAGAAACTCCAAGATCGTGTGACCACCAAAGACAGCACTGAGAAATGGATCTCTTCCAAGGAAAGAGTCAGTGAAACTACGAAGGAAGACCAGAACCTACACAGACTGGTTCGATGAGAATGATGAAAAAAACAAACAATCAATACATGTCAAGAACAAGTATTACATAGAGTGGCTGAATGACCCATCCTCCGACTTCAAGAACAAGAAGTTCAAGGTCCTCCAGGCCAAAGTTCAGACTGATCTCTGAGCAATGCAGGGCCAGTGGTGGCGGGACAAGCAGCTGAAGTCCAACATTACATTGACACTAACAATGGCAAGAAATTTTTCAGCTCACTGAAAACTGTTTTTGGTCCCTCTATCTCTGGTAGTGGCGAACTATTATCGTCAGACAGGAAGACCCTTATCAAGAACTATGAGGGTCTCAGTAAGTGCTGGCAGGATCACTTAAGCACTCAACTGAACTGACCCTCATCAATTGGCTCAGACGCCCTAAATCAGATGCTCCAACAGCCCATACAAGATTTGCTCACAAAATCGCTTACCATACCATCGATTCACCAAACAATCTCTGGCAGAGCATCAGGAAAGGATGGTATCTCTGCTAATATCTACAAGGCAGTAGGCCCCGACTCCTTAGGGCCTTCTACGATGTCCTGCTCACTGTCTGGGAGGATAAGACGATGCCAGACGACTTCCATTATGTCCTGATTGTCTCCCTCTATAAGAACAAGGTAAGTCATACTATGGGAACTACAAGGGCATTTCCCTCCTCTCAATTGCCAGGAAGATCTTTGCGTGGGTCATCCTAAACAGACTTATCACAATCTCTAAACAGACCCTTCCTGAGGCATAGTGCAGCTTCAGATCTGGCATGATATTCACTGTGAAACAACTTCAAGAGAATTCCATTGAACAGAACAAGACCTTCTACTCAGTATTCATTGGCCAAAGCCTTCAACACCGTCAACAGGGGCACTTTGAACAGTCCATGAACATATCAGATGTCCTCCAAAGTTTCTGTCAATGATCAAACTCTTTCATAATGGCATGACTGGCCAAGTACTCTCCAATGGCAATGTGATGGATGCTTTTAAGATCAGCAATGGCGTTGATGCAGACTTGCATACTAGCCTCAGTTTTCTTCAATGTCTTTTTCATCTCTATGTTGTTTCATGCTGTCCAAGATCTGGAGAAGGGGGTCTACATACGTTACTGCTTGGACGGCTCCTTCTTCAACCTGTGTTTACTAACAGCAAAGATGGGGAGTCTGCAAACTCTCCTTCAAGAGGTTCTCTTTGCCGACATCTCGTGCAATTAGTGGCTCACACAGAACAAGACCTGCAACAGATGCTGGGCCGTTTCTCTGAGGCATCCAAGCTCTACGGCTTGACAATCAGTCTTGGTAAAACAGAGGTGCTCCACCAACCTTCACCATACTCACACTCCCTCCCCCTACCATTGATGACACACCACTTGCCAACATGGAATATTTCAAATATCTGGGGAGCACCATATCCTGTGATTGGACAGAGAAATTAACACTAGAATCAGCAAGGTAATGCAAGTCAAGTACTGGGCAGACTCCACAATCAAGTGCTCAACAAACACAAAATCCGCCTACAAAACTGTGGTTGTGAGACGTGGACACTGTATCGCAGGCATATCAAGAAACTGGAGTTTTTCCACATGCCAGCTCTCCACTCCATCCTGGGATCCAGGTGGCAGGATTGCATCACCAATCTGGAGATCCTTGGCCATGCAAAGTTCACCAACATAGAGGCCATCATCATCAAGACCCAACTTCAAGGGGTTGGATACATGATTCGAATGGAGGACTGTTGGATGCTGAGACGCCTGATATACAGGGCAAAAGAAATCAAGGTTCACAAAAACTGCAGTATGAGGACATGGTCAAAGCCAATCTCTAGTAGTGCCACATCACTGAAAGACCTGGAGGATTATGCCATGGATAGACTAAAATGGCGAGGCTCAGTTCATAGAGCTACTGCCAATTTTGAAGAGGCTCGATGCCAGAGAGAGACACCGCAGAGCAGGCTAAGCAGTGATCATAACAACTGACTTCCGATGTCCCCACTGTTCAAGATTTTTGCCTCTAGGTTGGGGCCAGAGAGCCACTTCCATATTCATAGATAAGATGCAAAACGAAAACGTCATTATCTGATTCGATGGACAATCAACTATATGTGTGTGTGTGTGTGTGTGTGTGTGTGTGTGTGTGTGTGTGTGTGTGTGTGTGTGTGTGTGTGTGTTCACTGTCGGATGTGGTCTAATTAGGCTAAGCCTTAAATAAGTTGATAGCTGAAACATGTATACTAATATGTAGCCATGTTATGTCTGTATCACTAAAAATATATATTTACATATATATAATACTTATATATATATATATTTTCCCCACTTTTTATCTGTGTCAAAACCAAAACGTAGATTCCATGAACAAAGCTTCTTTCTTAGAAGTGCACGCCTGTGGAACTCTGTTCCGTTTGCCTGTTTCCCACCTGCCTACAACCTGGATGTCTTCAAGTCTAACATAAACAAATTCCTGATGAACCGCCCCTTAAGTAAGAAATGTTCATTTTTCAGGTACTCCATATTTTTGGGAAGGGAGTATTGTAGGGGAATAAGGGCAAACGACACGGATTACAGAGTAGACCAGAGGGTAACTTCCCTTAAGGGACAGAGAGAGTCCTGACACCAGAAGAAAATGGATGTTTTTATCCCTCATGGGAACGATGCCCACTTGAATCAGAGTAAGACTCTAGAATGAATCATATTGCCTAATGCTCATGATAGAGCCACCACGAAAGTGAGTACTGTTTTATTGTATTGTTCTGTATTGTAGTGTTGCTGTTTTCATTCACATTTGTCGATATTGTAATAAATATGCATTTATTTACTTGGGCTTAGTTAGTCATTGTATGTTATTTATGCTTGTAAGTATTTTCTACTGCAAGTTAATTCAATTAACAATAAGGCTCTAAATCTTACAACAAAGTGATTCATTGAATTTGTACAAACCTTTATACGTATTTATAATTAATATTTCTTTACATTGCAGGTATGCATCAGATAAATCGAGTTTTGAGAATATTTTTCCTTTATTTATTTCAGGATAAAATGAAGGAATGAGTAACTGCTATTTTAAACAAGCAAATAATCGATAAATTCACGAATTTTCTAATTTTTATTTTACATAAAATCTGGGACTAAGCATTATAATTTGTTTTACTTAGAACTTCATTTCTTTTCAAGCGGTGCACTTCAATTACAATTATTTTTGGAGCTGCAAAGAATACTTATCTTTTTGTCTAAAAATCGATTATGTATTAGTTTTTTTTTTTTTAATTTTAATGTTGCTTCTGTGTCGAGCACATTCTTACCCTTTTGGAAAAAAATGTTTAGAAATTTGATTTTTCTTTTTCAGTGGGGTTGTGGACTAGTACAGATGACAACTATTTCACAAATTTGTGTTGGGTAGCGTCCATAATAAAAAAAAGGAATATTTCTAAAAGCATCACAAATAAGTTTAATTCGTTTCAAAAATCGGTTTTTAAAATGTAATTCAATGATTTGTGCTCTGTTTTTCACTGGACCTAATAAAAGAAATTTATTACTTATTATTTTATGAGCCTAGCGATGTTAAGACAAAAAATACGAATACCTGAATACATTTTTTACATATCAAATTCAAATTAAAAACTTAAATTTTACATTTTTTACATATCAAATTCAAATTAAAAACTTAAATTTTACATTTTTTACATATCAAATTCAAATTAAAAACTTAAATTTTACATTTTTTACATATCAAATTCAAATTAAAAACTTAAATTTTACATTTTTAAATGTGGGTTTGTGTAACAAATTTAGTGTCAATTGATAAAGTTTTTGTATCTCTCGAATATACATGCTCCAACTCGTATATTATACTAGCTGGCATATCCAACGATTGAATGATGATCTATGAGTGTGTCACACTCCAATATTTTTATTGTCATTGAAATCGGTGAAATCGCCTATTTTTCAATCAAATCGATTGATTCCCTGCTCTAGTTGGGGACCCATCGCCATGCACTGGGAGGAAGCTTCATGTTCCTCGCCGCAGTGACTTAGACCACAATAAATTATAGTCTACATTGCACTGTAGAGAACCTACCGTTGATTTTATAAAAATATGTTTTTATCTATAATGACTTGAATTAAAGTTTAAAATGCAAAAGTCAAGTATAATTGTGCACTAAACAGAAACATTCATTTCAAACTCACCCCTGTCATATCAAAGAATCTACTGTTGATTTTATATGCCTGGCCTTACTGCTTGTGCCGTGATAATGATTTGAATTTAAGTTTAAAATGAAAAAGTCAAGTATCATGGTGCAATTGTGCTTTAAATATAAACATTCATTTTGAATGGACCTCCCTGTCATATCAAAGAACCTATTGTTGATTTTATATGTCGGGCGTTTCAGCTTGTGTGATAATAAAATTCTTCAAATGCACTTGAGATGTTAGGCTGTGTAAGATGTTAACGTTGGTCAAAATCGCCTGTTCCTTCTTTCATCGGCTTATTTCGATTATCGATTATCGATACTTATCGAAGACATTCTAATACAAAGCCTATCTAAGAACACCATGAGGCACGTAAAGTACCTCCATCTGAAATTTCTTAATAATAGGTGCAACCGTTATGAGTCCATAAGAAACGAACTCACACACACACACACACACACACACACACACACACACACACACACAGTTCCTTTTATATAAAAGTAGAGCAGAGATATAAAGAACATATTTTTCTTTCAGTTTCAAACACCATTATCTCTTTCAATCTCCTTATAGAGCAAAATTGTCACATAAAGCAGGAAGATGTTTAAAAAAGTGAATCAAGTGTATGACTCTGATGCATATTAATACACTTCTTAAAGAACTCAGGTTCCTGGTTGCCAATGGTGACACTTGCTATTGTCCCCACATAAAAATATCCAACCCTGATTAGCAACCAAATTTCAGCAGCATGTTCCACAACATTTACCCATTTCCTGTGTCATCGATCGCCTTTTAAAAATCAATAAAACCAATGAAGCGGCATTAATGCTGCTCCCCATCCATTTCTTCTCAAGTTGTCCAGCTATGAGCACCATGTCCTATTTAACTCCTATTTCACCTGTGCAATATTATCTTAGCCACAACAATTGGGTCAGTGTTATATTTCGTTTTATATATTTATGTTAATCACTGAAGTGGACAAAGAACTTAGTAACGATGTGTTTATTCCACCATCTTTTTATTCATGCAATGGAACAAGCATAAACATTGAAGTTTTGCTAAATCCCATTTAACAATCCATACAATAAAAGTGTCTAACTCCCAAATCACATATGCAAATTTAATTTTCAAAAGCGAAAAGGAGATGCTTAATCTTAATAGTAACTAATATTAATAAAAAAAGAAAAGAATAATTGCATATTTAAATTTAATTTGTTTTAAATATTTATATCCTTGGAAAGAGAATAAAATAAAAATAACACCTTGATTGCTTGACTGACTTTTTGCTGAAAGAAAAATTATTTTTCATTTAATTAAATTTTTGCCTTCTTTTTCTTATTGATTAGTTTCGTTTCAGTGATTTTAAGTAGTGTATAGAAATTAAACTTGCGAAACGATAGCAAGCAAAGTCAGCCAATACAAACAATAAAATAAGATAAAATTGAATAAAAGAAAACAATTTTTCTTTGTTATTTTAAAACAAAGTCAATAGTTTTCAATATCGTTGTCTTTTTTTTGTTTTTTTGTTTTTTAAGTTAATATCTATTTTCGCCTGGTGATGAGATCAGTAGTCTGAATAATCTGAATAATCCAAATTATAAATTTTTATCTAAAAAAAATCACGAAACATAAAAGAGTAAATTCTTCAATAAAATAGATTAATCTCACAAAATATCCATTCTTCATTTTTATATTTTTTTATTAAAAAAACATTTTTGAGAAGCGATAATTTCAATGCTATCTTACCCCTTCTTTGTTGTCTGCCTGTTTCATTTGGGCTTGTAGCAAATGGTGGTTTTACATAATTGTGAATTCCCACTGATGGTGGTCGTGGTCGTGGTAGAGGTAGCGAAGTCATTATCCATTTCATGGCTTCTGAGTTACTGAATGGCTGTGACATGTTAGAATAATCGCGACCTCTTTCACCACCATTAATGATCATCTTGTTGAATTCCGGTGAATATTTGGAATACATTCTGAAAAATAAAATATGAAAGTATTTTGCTGTTAACTTGAAATTGAATGATCCCCAAGTAATTTTATTTTTTGCTAAACACAGGCATTTTTACATGCGTCCTCCATACTATTATTTTCTTTGTTCTCTCTCACTCAACTTTTAAATGTTTTTTGTTGTTGGTCTGTCAAGCTTTACTTTTAAATGTTTTTTGTTGTTGGTCTGTCAAACTTTACTTTTAAATATCAATTTTCTATAGCTATCATGTTTAGGTCTGAAATAGCATTGTTTTGTTATACTCGAGTTTAAAATATCGTTATTTTTAGTCTTTTCAACTTTTTAATATCATTTTTTTTTTTTTTACATACCAAATACTGAAAAGGATTAACATTTTCAAGAATTATCATCACAGATTAGTAATTCAAAACTAAATTTGAGTTCACAACTACAAACCTGAATTAAAGATTAAAAGCTAAATATTCTGGTTCTTAATCTTTGATGAAATTCAAGCAGGAAGTATATGTTGGCAATGTTATGGTATATCAAGTTAGTTCATCAGGATGGCTCAGACAGATAAGCAAAAAAAAAGAAACTGTGTATAAGTTTGTTTATTGTCAGGGGCACATAACTGTGGGCTAACTATGGCACTTAAAGGATTAGCTACAGGAAATTATCTTATAATACATCTAATACAACAGGCAAGGTGATAGCTTTTGTCTTTGGAGCTTATCAAGATGTAATCATGATATAAGTACTTGAAAAGGGGGGAAGTATTAACACGCGTAAATAGAAGAGAACTGAATGAAACAGTATAATCGAAACATATATGGAAGCTGAGAGAAGGTTTACATTTCCTCATCGATAATATACTCATTTACACTGCACAGATTACAGTAGCAGAATTCGTCAACTGTTTGCAATGTTTAAGTATTTTCGGATCAAGTGTACTGATATCAAAGGAAAGTAAAATTGGAAAATAACGAAAGTTTATCTTGTTTCTCCAAATCCTTCTGGTTGAAACTAAGAAATTTTCAGCAACCTCATATAATCAGTAAATTATTCAAATATTAGTATTTTTAAACTACCGTAAATAAAATATTTAAAAACCAAATTATAATGACAATCGCATGATAGATCATATGTCTAAAACTTTAACTACATGATACACGAAAGAAATTGAAAATAAATTAATTTCATATCGTTCAAATCATTCACGATGACAATGTTGACAATCTCATCATATGTGGTTTAACATCCGTTTTACATGCTGATATGTGTTGGACAGCATTTAGTAACTAATTTACAAACTACCCATCTTTGCCAGATCTTTATTAACCACCTTTTGTAATGCAACATACTTTTATACACGTGTTAACATGTAGACGTTCGGGACCCAACACGTTGTAGCAGAGTATGTCACATGGAACAGAAGGTAAGTAATAACTCAATTCACTTTTTCCTGTTGTAACAGCAACATTTATTTCCTCAAATAAAACGTAATTGTGATCTCTCTCTCTCTCTCTCTCTCTCTCTCTCTCTCTCTCTCTCTCTCTCTCTCTCTCTCTCTGACCTGTCTTTACCGTGACGCCACTTTGCATATGGCTCGTCATCCACCATACATGTGTCTGCACTCTGTTAGATTTTTGGGTCAACTCCATCCTTATCTTTTATGTTTCCACCAACTGATCCTACTACTTCAACTGCTCTACAATTACTAATCCAAACACTCTCATCTATTCTTTCAATGTAAGTATATCACCATTTCTCATTATTATACTACCTAGATTCAAATTTCTTCTAAAGTTGAAGCCAGGCTTTAAAATTTATGTTATACATCCATTCTATGATTCTCATACTATTTTTCTCCATGCAACACATGTCCTCAACCCTCATTGGCCAGGTTTCACTTCCATACATCATTACACGCCATACACTGATAGACTCTTTCCTTGTCAACGGCAGTGGGGAGGTTAACGACACAGGCTGATAACCTGGGTGTGCCAAGTTCGAGCGCTGGTTATTCCAGCAACTTTCACGTGGTCCCTTCGTAAGTATTCGATATCCTTCTAGAAAGAATTATTACTAGAAAGATATTGATGGAAACGAATACTAACAATAGTCATCATGATGAATAATGTTCAACAACAATAATAATGTTCAGTAATATTCAAACTTACTCTATCTGCTTCTAACTCTTGTATCACACAAGCGCGCACACTTCCATGCGATAAAAACCCCATTTCATATTCAGAAAAAGCAACTCACAATTTTCATTATTATAAAATCAATAACTTTCTATTATGTGTTTAGTCACACACATTCTTTCTTTCTCAGAAAGGTATTTTCAAAAATAATTGCATGCAAATGCGTCTGAAGCGATGTAAGGTGATTTTCTCTAAACAAGATTAATTTTTATAGACCTAAGAAGCTGACATTTTAATATGTCATCTGAGATTTCAATTTCAGTTGTTGGTGTACATTTCAAGTATCTCTGATTTTTATAAGCTGAGTTATTTAGAATTTACTCAACTTAAATGGGTAACGTTATGATGTCAATTCTGAATTACGTATTTTTATGGTTGCAATAAAATTGGTCAAGCTAATAAAAAATTTCGTATGAGGGACGTGCAATAAGTAATGCCCCTGACCCACTTCCAGTTGTCTGATCTAGCTGAAATTTTGCATGTGCAATGATTTATATCTCTATGGGTTATGTGGCAAATTACAGCTCTGAACTCATTGTGGTTTCTTCTTTACAGGTGTTTGAACTGAGTCAGGTGTGAAATGGAACCTGTTGAATGTCGAGCAGTGATCCGGTTTTTGTATTTGAAAGGATGCACACCACAAGAGACTTTTGATGAAAGGAAAGAAACTTATGGTGATAATGCCCCATCATATGACCTTGTAAAACGTTGGCATCGTGAATTCAAACATGGCCGGAAGTCTGTGGAAACAGCTCCCAGACCTGGTCGGCCCTCTTCTGCCATTGATGAGGCATCTGTCCCTCAAGTTAAGGCTGCCATTTTGGAAGATCGGCGCATTACTATTCGCCAAATAGCCCAAGATGTCAAGATTAATACAGGGTCTGTGGAAACTATCATTCATCACCATTTGCATATGTATAAGGTGTCTGCCAGATGGATTCCCAGGTTCCTCACACCATTCCAGAAGCGAGAACGCGTTGAGTGCTCGAGGATGAATTTGGATATGTGCCACGAAGATGAGTCAAAGTTTTTCAAAAGACTGATTACACAGGATGAAACCTGGGTCCATCACTATGATCCAGAGACCAAAGCCCAATCAATGCAGTGGAAGCACTTGGACTCACCATCTCCAAAGAAGGCAAGGGTGCAGCCCTCCGCTAGCAAGGTCATGCTCACAGTCTTTTGGGACCAGGACGGAGTAGTGATGACAGATTTCCTGGTAAAGGGTACCACAATTACAGGAGCTTATTATGCTTCACTTTTGAGGAAATTAAGAGAAGCTATCAAAATCAAGAGGCATGGCAAGATCAGCAAAGGTACCCTCCTCCTGCAGAACAATGCTCCAGTCCACAACTCGCATGTCGCCAGATCAGAAGTACGGGCGTGTGGTTATAAAATCTTTCCCCATCCTCCCTACTCTCCTGACCTTGCACCCTCTGACTTTCACCTCTTCCCAACCATGAAGTTGTTTTTGAAAGGAAAGTGTTTCCCAGATGATGCAGCCTTGATTTCTGAAGTCACGTTGTGGTTGGAGGACCAACCTGGGGTGTTCTACAAAAATGGTCTCCAGAGCTGCATCAAACGATGGGCGAAATACATAACTCTGGGTGGTTCCTATGTAGTGAAACACTAATAACTGTGCCAAGTTTCGTTGCTCTACTGCTATGAGAAGTGGGTCAGGGGCATTACTTATTGCACGCCCCTCGTATAAAAGAATCTATGGTCTAGAAAAAAAAAAAGCTGATCTGCAGTTATTAATTGAATAGCTTATCAGCTAAGAGAACTACTTTAACTATATTTCAACGTCATAAAAAATGGCATCACCAATAGGATCTTCGTCAAATATCGAAGAATCTGAGCAATCAAAAGTATGAATGCAATGCTTTAAGTTATGATACAACTAAATACATGGAAGACAGGAAGAAATCATGAGTATATATATGTTGTTTTTTTTGCTTTTTTTTTTTTGTTTTTTTTTACAAGGGAGTGACCACTTATCCAGGTTCGAAGACCATTGGAGGATAAGGGTGAATGAATGTAAGGTGGTGTGTAGTAATCGTTAATGGTGAAAGTTGGGTAGAATTTGATTATTTAAGAGGACGGTCCAACAAGAACTTGTTTACATTGGACTTAATGCCTACTATATTGTAATCAGCCGGGAAGGAGACTGACTTGTTTTTTGGGGTTTTTTTGTTTGTTTGTCCCCCCCCCCCCGCTAAAGGAATTGAATAGCTCTGGGTTTTTTTTTTTTTTTTGTTTTTCTAAAGAAAAAAAACTCAAACGTCTTAAAATTATTAAGTGCAACGAACATTTTATTTTGAAACATATTTTTCCCAACTGTTTTACATGTGGAAATAATTATTATTGGTATTTGCAAAAGGAGAATAGAAAAGGGGCGAACTGTAAAATTCGGTTGAGATTAAAAAATAAATAAAAAGACTAAAATCTGTTTTTTTTTTTTTTTTTTCTGAATAACCAAACAAGATTGGGGGGGGGGGGCTGAGATCAGCCTTTGGCTCATTTAACGAAACTACAAATTGAGCAAAAAAAAAAAAATATGCAAAAAAGACTTGTTGGAGAAATGGGAATAAAAACAGGAAATGATGTCACACCATCAAAAAAAGTTAATGGAACAACAAGTCGAATTACAGAAATAATGGTCTGAACAATCAATAGAACTTCAAAAATGATCGTCTGAACTCCAACAACGGACAGAAGATCTACTGACGCAAACTTTAAAAAGTAACGCGTACACGGAAAATGATTAAGTTTTTTTCCAAAAAAATACGATATGGTCCGCAATAGATAATTTCAAATATGAAGAAGATAAAAAATCATTCGCAGCTTATTTCAGAAGATATGAAGACTTTTTCAATATCGACTGCGGTAACTGATCTGACCAGAAGAAGACCCGATTGTTATTACATAAGTTTGAAACGACTGAGCACAACAAATTCGTGAACTTCGTCTTACCACAGAAAAACACGGAGTTATCGTAAATCTGCTAACAGAACTGTTCTCCCTCAAGACGTCTATTTTTCATAAGAGATGGAAATGTTTAAACGTGATCAAAGACGATAATGACGACTTTGCCACGTATGCAGCGGTAGTCAACAAACATTGCGATGACTTCAAGTTAATCTAATTTAATTAATCTGCATTAACTTATAGCGGAAGCGTTAGTGAATTCCGGTATAGACTAATTCTCATTTCAGTCCATCACAGTTCTGGCTCCTTTCTTTTCAGTATGGACTTTAAATATGATATTTACGTTTATTTACTTATATGAATGTATTTTTATTTCACATAAATAGCTACAATATTTTTTTCAGATAATATAATAGATACATTTATTGTCTTTTGTTTTGTTTTCAAATAAATATGTTTGTGCATAATTTGTTCAACTATATTTTCTTTAAAGAAATTAGTATTTACATTTGTTTTGGTCGAAATCTTTGTTAATACGCCCAATTACATTCCATTGATTAATTTGAAAGCTTTGCCTACATTACGTGTTCGATACTTATAAAAATCCATTTGCGTAATTTGTTTTGACTATTTTTATGTTTTGATGGAAAGTTTTTAGGAAAAATTGTTATACTTCTTCCGTATTTAATCTGTTTCGTGTCCTTTAAACATGTATGAAATTGTTGAGGAAGTTTTACCTAGAAAAGGTAGAGCAGGCCAGAAAAAAAAGGCGAAAACATGTTGAAATTCGGCAAACCTGGTTTAATTTTGTTTCATGTTCTATATGTGTGCCAAAGGTGTTTAAGCATAATTAAGTCAATTAAGTTAGTGACGGTTGTAAAGAAGAAGAAGAAGAAGAAGAAGAAGAAGAAGAAGGCAATGAAGAAGAAGGTGAAGAAGAAGAAGAAGAAAAGGCTAGCAAAAAAAAAAAAAAAAAGAAAAACGACAAAGCAAGCTGGAATAAACATGGTTGTATGCTAGCCGTTTGTTGGTGACTACCAAAGAAACTGGCTGTCGGCCAGTTAAAAACAACCTCTTTATTTACTTACCAACATTAAAGAATCTGGCCTCGAATATTGTGGGGTTTTTTCTCACCCATTTCTCATACCTTGAATATGCGAAACAGGGAAGAATAATTTTCTTCTCCTCAATAGAACACTTTACTTGGTTATAGTGTCTTTTCCTAGTAGTCTTCATTTGATCTTGCCGGATTCCAAGACTAGAGTTTGACTGGTCTGGTAGAGTGTCCAGCTTAGTATTGTTGTTTGTGGCAACATCACTAGGAGAAGGTGCACCGTTATTTTCCTCATATGACCCAGTGCCTAGCTATGCTGGGGGGATCTTTTTATCCTGTGCGACATCCTGCCAGTTTGTTGATTTAGTTTTATTTTTCATTTTCATTTAAATTCGAATATTTGGTCAGGGTTTACTTTCAATTGAAAGTATCCGCATACCAGAGTCCATGGTGTCTAGTAGGCGTTGAATTCTCCCCCTTGAAAATGAACAGTTTTGTAGTGTCTCTTTAAAAGAAACTAATAGAGCTGTATGTATTTTTTACAGTAAGCATTCTGAAAGTCTCTGTCGCATTGTTACGTGTGGTAAGTGGAAGTTTCTATGCTTTTTTTTTTTAACCTAGTAAAGAAGGAAGCCATATTGAATTTAAAAAAAAAAATCATTCTGAAAGTGTTCGAAAAAGTAATCAGTCAATCTTTGAAACGATTCTGAGCGGCCAATCAAAATACATGAAGGCAAAAATCTAGGAGCGTTCATTATTTGCATATTCAATGAGTATTAGATGACTGTTAACATTTATATAATGATAAAATTAAATAATCGCGGACGCGTTTAATAATTGAAATCTATGAAATATTTGGTAATGGGATAGGAGGAGAACATAACAATGGGTGGGGAAGTACTGTGTTATCATCTCTACCTATGACTTGTTTGGGAAAGAGTTTCTCATTGGGATTATTGCAGGAATTTAGTATATTGAATGAGATCAATAGATAATAGCTGAAAACATATTAGGTATAGGTAGATAGCATGACTATTTTGGATTGATGTATGGCCCCAATGTTTTTTGGGTTTTTTCTTTCCTATACTGTCTTTTTATAGACGGGAATAATCGTATCTATTTTATTATATATGGAGAAAAGTATGTTTCAGTTTGCAAAAAAGGTGTATGGCATTTGCACCGGACGCCCATTGAATGGAAATATTTTAAAGCACAGCAGCTAAAACAGATGAAGGATAGAACTGTGGAATTTCCATGCATTCCAATAGTCTACAGTAAATAACAAAAAGAAAACTTTGTATATAATAAAAATAAAATTTACTTGCTGGGAATCATTAAATTACAAAATAAATTTTAGCTAATTATTATATTAAATTTTGCAAAAAAAAATTAATTATAAATTTAAAATAAATTTAAATATATAAATTTTTAAAATGCTAGAAACCATTTTTGTACTTAAATTAAAAATAAATATTCATGTTTAAATGAAGATACCAAAGATGTTGATTAATTTATAGATATTAAGTTGGTGCAAAAAAAATGTTTTGACGTATAAACATATCTGATAAAAAACATTATTTTTGAACCAACCTAATATATAGATATTCTGTACATAAGTTGAATAAGTTGATTTTCTTATTCACAATTAGTCCACGCCCTCTGTCAAAATTGAATGCAACAAAATTATGTATTATATAATATCAGATTGACAAGAAAGTTCTTGCGGTTTTTAACTTTTAAATTCAGATAAACATATTTCGATTCAAACAAAAATTTATTGATCGAAATAAACACCATCAGAATCAGCACATTTTTGCCAACACAAAACAAGTGTATTTATGCAAGTAATGCAAAAAGTTCTCGAGGCAATGAAGTCTCTGAAGGCGTTTTTGATATCGCTTAGGTTTTTGAAGCATTTCTTATGCAGAAAGTTGTCGAGATGCTTGAAAAAGTGGAGTTGATAGGTGAGTATGGCAAATGAGGCAGAGTTTCATAGTCCAATTTGTTTAACTTCTGCAAAGTCGGTTTAGCAATGTGTGAGTCAGGTATTGGTGTTGATGAGAATTGAGCCTGTTCTGTTGACTAATGCTGGGTGTTGTTGTCGAAGTTTGTGATGCATTTCATCCATTTGTTGACAGTACTTCTCGCCTGTAATGGCCTGCATTTAAAAAACTGTAATGGATAAGACTGGTTACTGACCACCAAACAGTCAGCATGACCTTCTTTAAGTTCAACTCTGGCTTCAGGAAGTGTCGTGGAGTTTTGTCGGCATCTAACCGCTGATTGATTTCGACTAAGGCTCTTTATTGATTGTTGTCAGCATCCAATGACTGACCACTGCGTTCATCATTTCCAAGATTCTCATCGCCGCCATAAAATTTCTTAAACCACCATTGTGCTGTATGTTCAGTAGTGGTTCCTGGACCAAATGCTTCATTGCTAGTGCGAGCTGTTTCAGCAGCTTTTCGGCCTAGCTTGAATTTAAAATAAGAAAATTGTGCGAATTTGCTTTTTTTTTCATCTTGTATTCAACGTTCTGAGAAGAAGACATAATTGTTTTTAAAATGATTGTAATTTAAACGATTAGATAATGTGAAAAAGCACTTTAAAATGATATATAAAATAAAGATATTATAACGAAAACTTATTTGAAAATACATCATTTGAAATCAAAATTATAAATTCCGCAAGAACTTTCTTCTCAACCTAATATTTTTATTTTTTTGAATTTTTAAGATGAGGCTTCATAATTCGGGGCTCGTAGCGCAGTGGATAGAGGTGTTGAATTGCTAAGGTTCCAGGTGAGCATTGTTTACAGATAGCGGTTTCAATCCTTCTCAAAGCAGGCCAGAGGATTAGTTGGCCAAAACATGGTGAGATAACAACAACTATGAAAGGCAGTAATTACAATTAGTTACAAGACTCAGCATTCCTATCCTGTCGGCCAACTATTAAGATGAGGATAACAGTCGGCAAAAAAAAAAAAAAAAAAATTAAAACACAAAGTTGTGCTTCGCCAGTGTTTTCACTAAACTTAAAGAATTTCATCAGTAATTTAATTTTTCATGTATAAATTTTCATTTTTGATTGCCTAAAGAACAAACACAGCTCCAGAAGATATCTCACTACTGATGCAATTCTCTATCTATATAAAAGCCAAGTACGTCCAAGGATGGAATACTGTTGCCATATCTGGGCAGGAGCTGCTAAAAACAGCCTATCCTGCCTTGCCAGAGTACAAAATAGACTTCGTGGCTTAGTGGGGGATGCCCTTTTCTCTACCCTGCAACCTCTCTCCCACAGAAGAGACGTTGCGAGCCTATCCTTGTTTTATCGTTATTTCCATGGCAGGTGCTCGTCTGAACTCCAATCTCTGGTACCCCCTCGCCAATCTTTCACAAAAAACACCCGTCTAGCTGAATCCACTGTGAAAAATTTCCCCCCACTCTATATCTGTGCCTAAATCAAAACGCGGATTCCATGAACAAAGCTTCTTTCTTAGAACTGCACGCCTGTGGAACTCTGTTCCGTCTGCCTGCTTCCCACCAGACTACAACTTGGATGTGTTCAAGTCCAACGTTAACAAATTCCTAATGAACCGCCCCCTTAAGTAAACACTTCATCAAATCTCCACACTAATGTAATGTACTTGCAATAACCCTTATCCCTGAGTGGCTTCCGGGCCTTGATAAGTGGTGATCACTGTGTAAAAAAAAAAAAAAAAAAAAAAAAAACACCCACCGTACACTTTTTATTTAAAGGATTATTTTCATTTCAGATGGTGAGTGTTATGTGATTGGCTATTTGTTCTCTTGCTTCCTTTCACTATTTGAAATAGTTTCGTTTGGCGATTAGGAATAGGTACGTTTTTTGCTCACTAACTTTTGTGTGACGAAACGAACTTTATTTCTTTATATACACATTGGTCTTTATTATAAAGTGGTCGCAATATAAGATTGAAAAAGTGTATTCTGTATTAGTTTTTACTCTGCACGATGCTGATATGCAGTGAAGTAGGAAATTCAGATGAGGAAAACATTCATCCTTTTCTTTTTGAGAAGATTTTTTTCTATTTTTGATGCCGAAACCACATTCTTGGAAATAAGGGATAAAAAGAGAAACAAAAATACAATCAAGGTTTCTGGTTGGAATCATGCTGTCTTTTACCTGATACAGTTAAGAGGCTGAAATATGAACCAAATCACTATGGCAACAAGACCGAACCATCAAGCAGACACACCCTTAATGGCTCCACAGAAAGACGTTATCTTTTATTGCAGCAAGTGGATTTTCTGGCTGAAAAAAAAACACAACTTGTGCATTCTTACACAGTAAAAACTACTTGCCAAGAATTTCATATTCATCTCATTTACACTTTGACAACAAGTGGTTTTTACATACTTACCAGCTTTTCCTCTGTTATTAAGCAATAGAAATCATATTTTCATTGCAGGAAAAGTATGACAGCGATCTCGCAAAGTATTAAAGACGAGAATAGACTATGGAAAAATTGGTTGTTTTTACAACATATCAACATTTTTGGGGTTAGTTAGTGCAAAATCCAGTCATTTTGATAAAAGTTTGTTTTTTTTGCTTCAAGTTCTTAATATTTTAAAATACTTTTTTTTAAGTGGAAATCGCTCGAGACAAGACATGAAACCATTCGATAAAAGAAGCTAACAAGAACGATGTTTGATGTGGCTGTTTAGTTGCTTTGTAGACGAAAATTGTTTTCGTTTTTGACTTTGCAGAACATGACCGAGTTTTTAAAAGGGAAGGAAAAACAACAACAATGTTTGGTGCATTTTAGGTCAGGAAGCCAATATCTTCAGCCTGATCTACTGGCACCAGACAATGGATAAACTGTCTGCACTAATATTCATATTCAAATAAAAAAAATGAAGTTAAAAAGGAAAGAAAGGAAATGTTTCAAACTGGAAATTTAAAATAAAGAGAAAAATAAAAGAAACAAAAATGTATAAATCAGCATAGAAAACAGGAAAAAAAAAAAGAGAAGAAAAACGTTTAATTGTTGAAATCGATTGAAGATGGTGGTGGGGTTGTCTGACTTGCTATTTGCTTTCTCAATTCTTCTAAATACTTAAAACGTGTATGTAAATTAGATGACAAAATAACAAGTATTTTTACTTCTATATAATAATAATAACTAGCAGGGACCCGACATTGCCCAGAATTAAATAAGGATCAACAAATGTTCCACACTTCCAATACTTTTATTGTCATCGAAATCGGGAAAATCGCCTATTCGTCAATCAAATAGAGTGATTGCCTGCTCTAGTCAGGAACTTGAATTAAAGTTTAAAATGCAAAAGTCAAGTATCATGGTTCGATTGTGCTCTAAACAGAAACATTCATTTTGAATGCGCCTCTGTCTTATTAAAGAACCTACTGTTGAGTTTATACACCAAGCCTTTCTGCTTGTGCAATGATAAAACTTCTCAAGTGCACTTGCGATATTAGGCTATATAAAAGTGTTAACTTTTGTCAAAATCAGACTGTTCCTTATTTAATGGGATTCAATTTATCGATTTTCAATACTTATTAGATTCTGATACAAAACAATACAATAAGAACACTCCTAGACACATAAAGTACATTTGTGTGAAATTTCATAAAAATCTGCCCAGCTGTTTTGGAGTCCATAAGGAATTAGCACACACACACTCACATTGACTTTTATATATATAGGGAGATAATGATAATAATAATAATAATAATAATAATAATAATAATAATAATAATAATAATAATGTATGAATGTGTAATGCCAGTCTTAAAGACAAACTTAGTTCTGGTGATTTCAGAGGAAGATTAAATCTGGAAAGTATAGAGAGGTACGTGCAGAATGGGAGACTTCAATATAGTATAGTTACGTTAAAAGAATGGGTGAGTTCTTGGGTTAGTAGATGTAGAACAATTGAAGTAGCATGGTCAGTTGGCAGGAAAAAGCCAATGGAAAAGCATAGGAGGAAATGATAAGAATAGATGAGAGAAAGAAGGATCAATAAAGATGTGGACAGAGATAAGTTAGTTTGAAAGTCAATTTCTAAAATCCATCCAACACATTCTAGCATGCAAAATGGACATTAAACTAACGATAGTGATGATAATGATGATGATTTTTGGACTTTGGAAGAGATTTCCAAGTGAGGTAATATATGCACCAACAATGCAACACGTGAATTTGGACAGATGCTGGGTTACTGTATCTTTTTCTGTGTAAATTTCGACCACCTTTTCCCTACTTTTCACCAATTGAAGCATAATTGTTTTATTTTGGGCCAAATAAATTAAATTGAATGATGATGATGATGATGATGATGATGATGATGATGATGATGATGATGATGATGACCGCGACGACGACGACGACGACGACGACGATGACGACGCCGACCTCGTAGCATTATTTAGAGAATACAAGATTTTCAAAACGATTCTCTATAAAAGTTTACCAGGATTCTTATCTCTATTTAATGTCACTTTTTCCTAGTCAGGCGTTTTTCCATTTATAGCAAACTCACTTCCCAGTTGTCATGTTCCAGTGGATCAATTGTCTACAAACTCACCCTCTACAGCCTTGTTCAATCACTTATCTTTGAGTTTTCCTACCATTCAAGACATTCACACTTTTCTGAGATTCTCCTTTATCTTATGTAGTGATTTAAGCAAATCGTCTGTTTTTATATGTTGCGTTTGGTCAGATTTTACATTGTAAATCAATCTAATCAAGGATCTGTCATTACACAAAAGTTGGGAAAGATGACTCACTACTATACAACATAACACACGTGACATAGTTATACGACTTATAAAAAATTAACAGGAATTTTCTTCATGGAAATTTTCCCACACTACCTCTCACCTATGGTTACATGGCATATCCATCACTTGTACTTAGTATAGTTCAGAAAAGGTCTATTACTGCTACACTTTAAAGTTTTTTATTATGCATGCAGTAACCAACACTATAGAAACATTTAAGTTTACAACAGTTACATTACCAGTTATTTCTCTTGTATGCACTTATACATGATCCTTCTAGATTAAGGAAATTAAAGCTTCTTATTCATGCTTTCAAAACGACTAATTCAACACAAAACTGATAGAAGACAACAATCATATATTCAACGTTATCTTTTTTCCGAACCTCCGATCAGTGGGGATGAAAGTAGAGAGAGAAAGAGAGACAGATTGACATCAGTAATTAATTATATCTTGTCAGCTCATGGCATTACATCTTTTGGTTGTTTACCAGTTTTATGATGGGTCATAAACTGTACCAGTACCCACATTTATGCTTTCTTATGGCTTCTAATGTAGAACTAATTTCATTCCCATCACTGTTATGAGAATTGTTTGATTAAACAAATATTTTGTATCGCCTTCAGATAAAATTTCACGTAATTTTAGGAAATCAACTAGCATTCAACTTGGTTTTATTTTCAGGATGTGTTACCTTTAACATTTGAAGAGAACTGTGTTGTAATTTGTGGAAAAGCAGTTCTGCAGCAATGTGTTCCACCAATAGGAAATCCTTATGAAAAAGGTTAATTCAGAAAAATCTCTTGCCTGATGCTAGGCATATGGAAGAAGAAAAGAAAGTTATTTTTCATTGTGGTAGTGAGGTGAGTTCTTGCTGTGAATGTTTTATAGGGGGGAAAGAGATTAGAGTTAAGAAGCCCCTTCCATTTGACAAAAAAGTAATAATAGACCGTTATTTTTCTTCATTACTTTAGAAATTTTTTTTTAGTAATATCTTTCTTACTGGTTTTTAGCAACCAAAGTTTGACATTATTCCAAATCATAATGGGTTGATGAGATAATTTTATTCGTCCCACTACAGTAACTGACATATTATTACGTGCCATTAATTATAAGTTTACATGTAACTTTAAAAAATCTATTAAAGTGTTCATTATTAAACAAAGGTTTCAATGTCAAAGGTTAATGAGATGGCTTGTCTTGGAATATGGCTTAACACTCATTAAACAAAGTTGTAAAATGTGTTTATTTTTAGAATTTTAAAAATGTGTTTGGGGTGTAACCACCTCCACCCCTCCTATTGTATAGGCTTGCCGTTCTTAATGGAATCTTGGTAATATTGAAGATGCATGGATGACAAGATAAAAGAATATTTTAAATATTTATATGAAAAAACATTAGCAATTATTTTTATATCTACAAACATTAATTTGTAGATATTATTTTTGTACTTACAGACACTAGTGTGTTATGCAATCATCAGTGTAGGAATTGATAATTACTGCTGGTCAGAGGATTCGAACCTAGTCAAAAAGTCACCCTTAGCTCTAAAGGCAAGAATTCTATCTCATGGCTACCGGCAGTTAATACAAAAGTTCAGGAAAATTAAGTGCCTATAAATGTCAAGTCAGTAAACATACATAGTAAACAGTCAGAAAGTATTCGACAAAATGTTTTCCTAATTCTTAAAACAGGGCTCAACTTTAATTTCTGATAAGGGTTTATAACTATAATAATTTAGTTATTCAAATAAATATTAACAATATATACATACGGAAAAAATTAAGCTAAATAACTAAAACAATTGTGATATTCTTAGGAGATCACACAATACAACATTCATTTATTAACAAATTAGATTATATGAATTTCGCAGGTACATGAAATGCTGCAAATAAAAATAAAGCTCAATGGTTAGCATGTTATGTCAACAGAGCTTTCATCATCATTCAGTAGATTACAAAATTTATGACATAATATTTTTTTATTATTATAATCAAATTGATTTTCAAAACATGATTATATTTAAAATATTGATTATATCATAAATTTTTGGATTTAAATTTCATAAAATTAGATCTTTTTGAAGTTTTAAAGGGCTTATATCCCAATAGCCTCCTTAGGAGTGTATCCAGATTCAAGGACACTTCCATTGTGTTCACTGGTAAATTTTACATAAGAATACACTTTTAGATTTTATGTAGATTCTCTAATCTTTCTTCCTATAGGGAATAAACAAACGTCACAAAAACACGACCATAAAGTTTTACATATATAAAAATGTATAAGATATATAATGGGATAAATAGAGTTGTGACTCAACGGGTTATGTGTTGGATCTATTACCTTCATTTTTCTACATCTACTGACCCAAGAATTCTCATGAAAGAATAGATGAGAGTTCTTGGATCAGCAGATGTTAAGGTTGCAAGTCTAGTTCACAGGAGTATGATAAGAAAGAAGTAATAAAAAATGAACTTGAGAAAAAAAAACAGGATAATGATTTGGGCAGTTTTAAACCCTGTGTATCGCTTTATTGCAGGTCAATATTTTTTTTAATTTTGAAGTTACTATGAAATGCAGAGAAGTGAAATTTGGTACACTGGAAGAGCATATCTTATTTATCTGATTTTTGTGGAATTGGAACAGATATTTTGAAAATTATGCTAATTTTTCTATTTTCTGGTAATTTCAAGTGTGTATCACTTTATTATAAGTGTCTAAAAATGTATATTTTCGGTAAAAAAAAACAAAACAATATTCTAACTTCATATTTATATTTATATAAAATAAAGAACATATCCAATAACAATATTAACCAAAAACAATAACGAATTTAATATTATTTTGTTTAAGGAAGTATTGTTTTTTTTATTTATTTTTTTAAATTCAATTTTCACCCCAAACAAGACACAGTGCCACTTTGAAGTAGGGGACTACTATCGGGGACATAAGTTGCAGGGGTATTATGAAGGGAGATGAATAGCAAGATGTCTGTTCACATTAAACTTGAACTTCTGCCTGTCAGTACAGTTGGGAAAGTAGAATCCCGGAATGGAGTTTCAAAGTCTAGCAGTTCTAGAGAAGAAACTACTGGAGTAGAAGGCTTTCTTACACCTAGGTATCTCTACTATGAAGGGGTGGGATTTAACTGCTTGTCGGGTTTGTTGGGGGTATTCACGTCAAGGGGGTACAAGTGCTTGTAGTTCGTTAGAGTATTCACCATTAAAGTACTTGTAGACTTTATCAACATAACTCCCATGCTTCAAAATCACTTTTAATAACCTCTTGCCAACTGATGATGTCAATTAGCAGATTTGAGATGATGTGATGCTATAGGAAACTTCCAAAATCTTCATCCAAAGTTCATCCTTCAATGAAAATTGAACACCTCCTTCATAAACTTTCATCTTTATTATTGACCATAGCTGCTCAATTTGTTTTTTTTATCTGAAGAACAAGGTGGCCATGTCACCAAATTTTCTCCACTAATGCCTAATGACTTAAGGTAGGATGTCGTAGCCTTGGCTGAGTGGAATGGCGCATTGTTGTGCATAAAAATCAATTTGTGGTGACACACTAATGGAAGGTCATCAAACCATGGTGACAAATGCTCATTTAAAAACAAAATATAAGACTGGCTTGTCAATTTGACACATTCTGGCACTCCAAATGGCCCAATTAGTTCATCGCAGATTATTTCAGTCCAAAACATGACACCTCCACCTCCTTGTTATGGCAGAATAAGTGATGGAAAGGGAATCCAAGAGGCCTCCAAACTTTGGCCTACCCATCTAGTCCATGAAGGGTTGCTCTGAGCTCATCGGTGAAAATAACATTTTCAAAGCTGGTTTTCATGTATTTCTGAGCCCAAGTCAAACGTTTTTCCTTATGAGTTTGGTTTAAAACAGGTCTTGCTATCGGCTTAATGCTTCTTACAATTTCGTTTAAGACATTGCAGTGTGTCTTTCTGGACAAGGAATGGATTCCAGCCTTGTCAAATATAGCAGCACTGTTGCTGCCCAGTTGCTTGATAAGTTGACGGCAAATTTTTATAACATCACGAGCAGAAACTGACTTTCTTATGTTTTTGTCCTTCCTTCGTTTGATGTTTGGATTTTCAACGAATGAAGACAATGTTCTTCGATCTCTTCCACGTTCCTTAGCTAGATCTACGAGAGATAAACCTTCTGCAAAGCCTGCAACAACACATTCCTTTTCATTAGCTGTCAATCGACCCTTTTTAGGCATTTTGGAAGACTTGCAATAAAGTGATACACACTTAAAATTACCAGAAAATAGAAAAAATTAGCATAATTTTCAAAATATTTGTTCAAATTTCAAAAAAATCAGATAAATAAAACATCTTGTTATGCTCTTCCAGTGTACCAAATTTCACTTCTGTGCGTTTCATAGTAATTTCAAAATTAAAAAATATGGACCTGCAATAAAGTGATACACAGGGTTTAGGTTAGTTTGAAAGTTAATTCTTGAAAGCCATTTAACGTATGCCAGCATGTAAAACGGACATCAAACCGAATATATATATATGTGTGTGTGTGTGTGTGTGTGTGTGTGTGTGTGTGTGTGTGTGTGTGTGTGTGTGTGTGTGTGTGTGTGTGTGTGTGAATAAATAATTATTACAATAATTATTTTTTAATACCTACAGACACACGCTTTCGGGAATCATCAGTGCAGGGAGTTACAATTACAGCCAGTCGGGAGATTCATACATATTACCATAATTATTTCATGCATATTACCATGATTATTTATTTCTTCTGATAAAAAATAATTATTACCATAATTATTTTTTTTAAATTTATAATTTCAATTTACAAATAAAAAAATAATTTCTGATAAAAAATAATTATTACCATAATTATTTTTTTTAATTTATAATTTCAATTTACAAATAAAAAAATAATTTCTGATAAAAAATAATTATTACCATAATTATTTTTTTTTAATTTATAATTTCAATTTACAAATAAAAAAAATAATTTCTGATAAAAAATAATTATTACCATAATTATTCTTTTTTAATTTATAATTTCAATTTACAAATAAAAAAATTATTTCTGATAAAAAATAATTATTACCATAATTATTTTTTTTTAATTTATAATTTCAATTTACAAATAAAAAAATAATTTCTGATAAAAAATAATTATTACCATAATTATTTTTTTTTAATTTATAATTTCAATTTACAAATAAAAAATAATTTCTGATAAAAAATAATTATTACCATAATTATTTTTTATCAGAAGAAAATTTATAATTTCAATTTACAATTTAAATAGACTTTCAAATTTAAAGTATATGAATACTAGTATGAATATTTATATGACAATCCCAACCAGATAAAAAAGCTCAATATTCAGGATATTTTTTGGACAAGAAGTACAAAGAAAATAAAGATTTTTCCTTAATCCATGGAGTTTTAAAGAATAGCTGTTATCCACAAAGGGAACATATTTAGCAAAATGCAATTCATATGTAGTCTATGAATTTTGCTAGTTAGCACATACATTGAATACTAAAATTTTGAGAGAAATTATACATGCATGAAAATTAAAGGGTTGAAAGGTATTACAGAAAGGTCCAGGCTCAAAGAATAATCCAGAGAAAATGTTTGATAGTCAAATGGATATATGCATATGAGCCATTCATTGAAACTCCATGGAATAAGGAAATTTTTTTTATTTTCTTTACATTCCTTGTTTCCTTGTTGAAAAATAAATTGTTGTAATATTTAATTGATGCAATTTAAATCCAATTGTTCTTATATATATATATATATATATATATATATATATATATATATATATATATATATATATATATATAGTGATGATCATATTTATTGGCACGGTAAAATAAAAGTTAAATTTTGTCTAATAAATTCTAAAAAAGGGATTAAATTAAAGAAAATAACAAAGTATATTATGTATTTTTAACTGGCCTTTCCGATGCAGCAATCGGATTTTAGAAAAAATAAATAACAAAGGAACAACAAACATAATTGCAAAAAACCCTTGTTCAAAATTATTGGCACGATTTATTTAATAATCAATTGTATAGCCTTTGGCCTTGATTACCTTCCTCAGTCGCTTTTCATAGTGTACAACCAAGTTGTTGCACTCTTCAGTAGTAATTTTAGCCCACTCTTCCTGACAATAATCCTCCAATTGAATAAGATTCTTAGGCTTCCTTTGCATTACCC